>NC_133618.1:579725289-580025289 GCF_048593235.1 Sminthopsis crassicaudata | reverse complement strand
TATCACTGTCTGTGCCAGTCTTTTTCCCCACCCCTCAGAATGGACTTTTTCTGATGAAATTCCAGATTCTCTTCAGCTGGTAAGTTGTTGTGCTTATAATCTTCGTGTGTTTTACCAGTCAAGCACTATTTTTGAGGCTGAATTAAATAGCTGGTATTGAGGGTAAGAGAGAGGTTAGAAATTCGCATGTTGCTTCTCCGCCATCTTGGCTCCACTCCCCCATTCACATTGATTACTAATTTTGTATTTCTTGCCATCTTGTTAACCCCTGCTTATGCTTTTCTCCTTTCCTTGCCCCTTTCCCCTCTCCCCAGTATTAAACTTGTAAGTACCACTTGCCTCTCACAGCCCTCCCTTTTTAGGATGCCTCCTCCACCTTAGAGTTTCTCCCCTTTTCTTACCCCTTTTCCTCACAATTTCTGTATTCCTTTCCGTTTAGCTTACTTCTTCCCTTTTCACTTTTCTCCTCCCACTTTTCAATGAGGTGGGAGAAGTTTCTCTGTAAATTAAATATGTCTAATATTTTTTCCTTTAGGCCAATTCTTATGAGAATAAGATACACACTATGTTCATCCCCCTCCCATCTTTCCCTCCAATATAATAGATTTCCTTTGCCTCTTTGTGAGATGCAATACTCCCACTTTATCCTTTTCCTGGTACAACTTCCTTTCCATCTTTAGTTTCTTTTTTATATTATAACTGTAAAACCAAATTATATGTGTGTTTTTATTTATATTCATAACAGAAATATAGTTCCCAACATTTCTTTTTACTTTTTTGTGCTTCTCATGAGTTCTATATTTGGAGATCAAACTTTTTGTTTAGTTCTGGTTTTTTATCAGAAATAGATGAAATTCACCTATTTCATTGAATGTCCATCTTCTTCCCTGGAAAAAAAATGCTCATTTTGGCTGGGTAAGTTATTCTTGGCTACATACCAAGTTCCTTAGCCTTTAAGAATATCAGATTCCAGGCCCTTCGATCCTTTAATGTGAATACTGGTAGATCCTGGGTAATCCTTATTGTGGTTCCTCTATATTTGAATTGGTTTTTTTCTAGCTGCTTGTAGTATTTTTTCCTCGATGTGATAGTTCTGGAATTTAGCCACAATATTTCTTGAAGTTTTGATTTTGGGATCTCTTTCAGTAAGTGATCAATGAATTCTTTCAATGTCTATTTTACCTTCTGTTTCTAAAACATCTGGGCAGTTCTCTTAGATGATTTCCTGGAAAATAGTGTTTAGGCTATTTCTTTCATCATAATTTGTAGGAAGTCCAATAATTCTCAGATTATGTCTCCTAGATCTATTTTCCAGGTCTGTTGTTTTCCCAAGTAGATATTTGACATTTTTTTCATTGTTTCATTTTTTGGGTTTTGCTTGACTGATTCTTGCTGTCTCCTTGAGTCCTTTAATTCTGATTCTTAATTAATTATTTTCTTCATTTACTTTTTTATTTCTCTTTGTAACTGTCCAATTGAGTTTTTAAATTAGTTGTTTTGTTCCATGGATTTTTTTTCATTTTGCCAATTTTATTTTTTAGAGAGCTATTTTCTTTGTCCAATTCACTAATTCTGTTTTCCTTGGAATTGTTTACCTTTTCCACCTCACTAATTCTGTTTTTCAGGAATTTAATTTCTTTATCCAGTCTATCTTTAAATGAGTGCGATGACTTATCCAGACCTTCTTGCCAAGCTTCCTTTTCCTTTTCCAATTTTTCTTCTAGTTCTCTTGTGAGAGCCTTTTTAATTTCTTCTATGAGATTCTTGTGTGGTGGGGACCAGATCATGTCCCCTTTTGGTGATTCATCTGGAGACAATCTGTTTTTGATCTCCTCAGGGTTTGAAGTCTGTTGTTCTCTGTCCATATAAAAGCTATCTTTTATCAGAGCACACTTTAATTTTTTTGCTCATTTTGACAAAAAAGAATCAAAGAAAACAAACAGAAAAAGCAAATGTGGTCTGCTTTTTGGGCACTGTTGTGTTACCAAGCTTCTTCTACAGACTAGATGGTAGCAATGAAGCAGCAGTGGAACAACAATGGCTGCCCAATGGCCATTCTCTGAGACTCTGAGAGCATGCTGAATCACTCTGGGTGGTGAGTGGGTGTGGCCAGGCCCCGACCCCAGTGTTTTGGAATTGACGTCTTTACCCCCTGTGTTTGTAGCTTCTCTGCTGATCTACTGGCTTGCTGCCAGAGCAAAGAAGTCCACACTGGGTAAAATTCTCCCTGCAAATTTTCCAATGGCTGTGACTACACCCTGCCCCTTTCCAGTCTGCTCAGTGTTATCTGTCTTCCATTCTCTAACTGCCTGCCTGAGATCTGCACCTAGTCTAACTGTCCCTGCCTGCAAGCAAATAACAGGCCTTTTCTGGTGAATTTCAAGGATATCTTCTATTGGTAAAGTATTTGTGGATTTTTTTCAGTCAAGCACTACTTCCGAGGCTGAATCATGAAAAAAAGTATTCTAAGAGTAAGAAAGAGCTTAGATATATGCATGTGTCCTCTCCACCATCTTGGTTGGAAGTCCGAGATTTTTTTAAAAAGTAAAAAGTCCTATGTTTAGAAAAAATATAATAGGTCCATTAGTGGTAGCAAAGAATTTGAAATTGAGGGGATATCTATCAATTGGGGAATGCTATTTATTATAAGAAATGATGAGAAGGATCCTCTCATAAAAATCTGGAAAGACTTAAGTGAATTGATACAAAATGAAATGAGCAGAACCATAAATCAACATACATAAAATCAACAAACACAAAGTCAGCATATGAATATTTTATACTGTGGCAGAAAGTGTAGCTGAGTATCATAGCACATCAAAATTGTCACCTCTATTTATGTCATATGTTTATTTGAAAAAATCTACTTATCTGGATCCCTAGTCTCAGACTATATTATACAATCACACGCAATTGAAATGTGTCTTTCCCAAGTCAGTCATTTATAGTATCTGGGGAAAGGAGGCTTCCTTTCCCACATTGTCAGACTTGCTCAGCCACATATTCATAGCCACACCAGTAAATCAAGAGACCAAGCTTACCTGACAGTGGACCTCTGTAGACCTCAGAAAGAATGACCTGTCTCCTAAAGTTAGAGTTTATCTTCTTGAACTGAATCAGCCAAGCATCAGGAATCTCTATGTCCCTTAGACATGGTCTGGTGTCTCTCTCCATGGTCTGTGCTTTAGGAATCCTCGAGGGTTGAAGCATTTCAGATTTATTGAAAAGTTCATCAAAGTAATAAAGAACTTCTTTGAACCTTCTGCTTCTGTTGTGGAATGCTGAGAGCTGGAAGGAAGCTTCAGCATCTCTTAGTCTTTCTCATTCTTTTTGCAGAGAATGGAGCTCTTTTCCCCAAATAGGAAAAGTGAATTAATTAGTAGCAGAGGTAAAATTAAAACTCAAGTTATTTGACTCCTCCACAAAAAGTAAAAAATTATTCAAGAGAAAATTGAACCTATTTAGTTTAAATTTTATGAATAATACAGTAGGAAATGAAATGAAGTGAAACTTTGTCTTTTCAGATTAAAGTTGAAAAATATCTTACTCCATGGCAAAAAGAACAAGCAGCAATAGCTGCAGCCCTTGAATTAGAACGACTTCTTTTAGCTCAGGTATGGTATGTTAAATCATACATTATCTTTTTTATAAACATATTTATATTATTAGTTTTTAAATACATCATAAAAACCAATATATTTTTTAAAAATAGTATTTCATTTTTCTTTCAGTTTCATGTCAAGAAAATGTTAAACATTCATTTTTACAAAATTTTAAGTTCCAAATTTTTCTCCCTTCCTCCCTTTCCCTCTTCAAAAGATGACAAGCAGTTTAATATGGTTTATAATGTGCTATTATATCAAAAGTATTTCTATGTTAGTCACAGTTGTAAAAGAAGAAACAGATCAAAAGGCAAAAAAACCCACAATCATGACACCATTGTACTTGTCTTAGATCATTTCATTGCTGAGAAGAACAGAATAAATTTTAATTGATCATCACACAAAAATGAAATGCTTTTGGAAGAGCCTGATTCTACACACACACACACATCCATAGTTTTCTCTGTAGTCTTAGATTATTGTTAATACTCTGAATGCATTAATCCCTACTTTTACTCTTCACCTCTCTTACTTTTGGTTATTTTTTTTTCAGAGAGATGATTCAAGACGTCGTGCTTTGATGGAAATGATGCATGGAGTTTTGGAAGTCAAGAAAGAAGATATTTTGAAGATGGTAATGATTTTGTCTAATCATGGAAGGTTAAATAAGAAAGATAAAAATGAGAACAATGAATTCCATTTACCTAAATGGAACTGAATTTTTAAAAATTCGAAACAAGCAAGCAATCCATAAAATTTTACTAATTACAGCTGAGTGTAGTGTTGCACACCTGTGATTCCTTTTATTAGGAGATGCTGAGCCTGATAGGTTGATTCCAGAATTTTAAGGTAATCAGGTGTCTGGATTAAATTCAGCACAAATATGGTGAGCATCAGGAAAGAAGAGCCACCAAGATGTATAGGGAGAAGTAAATCAATGCAGAACAGCAAACTAGACCAGGATAAGGCATCCATGAATATAAGTATTTGGATCAGGCTGTAAGTAGACACTATACTTCCAATCTGGGTAAAATAGGAAGACAGATTCCAAAAATATTTTTAATAACTCCAACATTTTAAACAAACACAAAGAGATGTGAAACTTAGCATTAATTTTCAAACTAAAACAAAACCATATTTTTTAAAATGTTCAAATAGCATTTTATTTTCCCCCAGTTAATGTAAAGAAAAATGTTAGCATTCCTTTTTACAAAAATTTTAATTCCAAATTTTTCTCCCTTCCTCCCTCCTCCCCTCTTCTGAAGATGGTAGGCAGTTTGATTTGGTTTATACATGGATATTATGTAAAACATATTTCCATATTAATCACAATTGTGAGAGAAGAAACAGATCAAAAGAAAAAAACGTGAGAATGAATAAAATAAGTGAAAAATATGCTGCAATCTGCAGTAAGAATCCATCAGTTCTTTATCTGATTATGAATAGAATTTTCCTTCAGGAGTTATTTGTATTTGTCTTGGATCATTATGTTGCTGAGAAGAGCTGAATCAATAATAGTTGATCATCATACAATGTTGTTGATACTATGTACAATGTTTTCCTGGTTCTCTTCATTTCATTTTGCATCATTTCATATAAGTCTTTCAGGTGTTTCTGCAATTTTCCTGTTCATCATTCATTATTACACAATAGTATTCCATACATTCATATACTTCTATTTGTTCAGTGATTACCCAATTGATGGCTATCCCCTCAGTTTCCAGAATTTTGCCACCATGAAAAGGATTGCTATGAATATTTTTGTACATCTAGATTCTTTCTCCCCTTTTATGATCTCTTTGGAATATAGACCTGGTAGTGGTAACTGCTAAGTAAAAGGAGGCACAGTTTGGTAGCCCTTTGGGTATAGTTCCAAACTATTCTCTACAATGGTTGGATCAATTCTCCAATTCCACCAACAGTGCATTAGTGTTCCAATTTTCCCACATCCCCTCCAACATTTATCACTTTCCTTTTTTGTCATATTGGCCATTGTGATAGATGTAAGGTGGTATCTCAGAATTGTTCTAATTTGCATTTCTCGCAATCAAAAGTAATTTAGCACACTTCTTCCTGTGCCTATGGATAGCTTTGATTTCTTTATCTGAAAGTTGCTTGTTCATACTATTGGATCATTTATCAATTGGGGAATGTTATAAATTTGTTATAAATTTGACTCAGTTCTCTAGGTATTTGAGAAATGAGGCCTTTATCAGAAACACTTGCTGAAAAGCTTGTTTTCCAGACAATCTTTCTGCTTTCCTTCTAACCACTGTTGCATTGTTTTGTTTGTACAAAAGCTTTTTAATTTAAAATAATCAAATAATCTATTTTGCATTTTGTAATGCTCTCCATCTCTTGTTTGGTTATGAATAAAGAAACTATATTATAAGAAAATGAGATTTATATATCTTGGTAGTTGTGAGGGAATTTGAATTAATAATTTTATAGATAATAATTTTCCATGAGTGCTATTGAAAATTTTCTTTGAAGCCAAATTCCCTTGTCATAAATGATAGTAAACCTAAAATTGAAACAACTCAATGGTCAAAAACAGTTCAATAGCCACCACCATGAACTTTGTCAGTTTAATTGAATCTTACACCATTTCCCTATCACTACCAGTACTGGTTAGCTAGAGATTGGTTGTTTTTCACTGTTTTAAGCACATTATCACTATGCCATGTTAAGTGAATTGTGTGCTTTTCTGTTCTCTCTTTAGGTAATTCCTCAGCCTTCCTTTATGGTCTCCAAAGTGGAGGAAATATGGAATGATGATGAAAGGAAACAAGTCAAAGAATATGAGAAAAAAGTCAAAGAGTTAAATGAGGAAAAAGAAAAGTATAAAAAGGTCAGGAAAAAGAGGGGGCTATATTTGTTTCAGGTTTACTCTAAAGACAATTGTATAACTTCTATTTTCTCAAAAGGAAGATGAGTAATCTTATATTTTATGAAAAAAAACTTTAAAATTTGATAACTTAGATCATTCACAACCAAAGTGACCCAGGAAAAGTAGAGAAAATCAAATATTCTTTGTTTCAGTGTGGCACTGACTTTTTAAAAAAATATTTTCTGCTCAGTAAAGATTAGGATTAATTCTCAAAGAATAGATGAAGAAAGAGAAAGATACACATGCCCACTGAGTCAAACAGTATATATATATGAATCAAATGTGAAGTTGTTTTCTTGAAAATATGGCTAATTTTACTTATTCTTTTGTGAAAGAAGTAAAATTATACAGCATTCAATAGGGCATGTAGATCAGTTTTATGTTTTTGTATCTTATGATTGATTTGTCTGATCTCTCTTTTTATAACTGTTTTCCTTTCCACTGAAGTTCTTAGATGTGTCTGTAATGTACTTTATTAGAAAAGGGTGGTGAAATATCTCCCTTGTAAAACAACTGACCTAAAAAATAGAACAAGGAGAGATAATTTAAGAATTGTTGGGTTAAATGAAAGCCCTGATTAGAAGAAGAGAGAGAGAGGGAGAGGCAGAAGGAGAGGGAGAAGGAGAGGGAGAGGGAGAGGGAGAGGGAGAGGGAGAAGGAGAGGAACAGGAAGAGGAAGAGGGAGAGGAAGAGGAAGAGGAAGAGGGAGAGGGAGAGGGAGAAGGACAATATATTTCTTTTATTTTAAATTGATTATGACTTTTTATTTACAAGTTATATGCATGGGTAATTTTACAGCGTTGACAATTGCCAAACCTTTTGTTCCAATTTTTCCCCTCCTTCCCCCCACTCCTTCCCCCAGATGGCAGGTAGACCAATACATGTTAAATATGTTAAAGTATATATTAAATACAATATTAGTATACATGTCCAAACAGTTATTTTGCTGTTCAAAAAGAATCGGACTTTGAAATAGTGTACCATTAGCCTGTGAAGGAAATAAAAAATGCAGGCGGTCAAAGGTAGAGGGATTGGGAAATCTATGTAGTGGTTCACAGTCATCTCCCAGAGTTCTTTCACTGGGTGCAGCTGGTTCAATTCATTACTGCTCTATTGGAGCTGATTTGGTTCATCTCTAGACAATATATTTTGAGAAATTGTTAAAAAAAAAATATGCCCTAACATCTTAGAACTAATATATAAAATTGACCTTGAAAAGTTAATAAATGTTGAATGAAAAGTTAAATGAATTATAGAAGAAATAATAAAAGTATACTGATGGGGGATTCGACATACTCTCCCAGATCTTGGCAAATCTAACAAATACATAATAAAGAAGTTAAATTAATGCATAGAATTTTAGAAAAATTACATATGATAGATATGGATAATATTGAATGAGAGTAGAGACCAGTACATTTTTTCCCATCTCTACATGGCATCTTCACAAAATTGACCATGTATTAGGTATAAAGCCCTCACAAACACATGTACACAAGCACAAATATTAAATGTACCATCTTGGGGCCCATAATGCAATAAAAATTGCATTCCATGAAAGGTCTTTGAATCATAGATTAATAATTAATTAGAAACTAAACCTAATCCTAAAGAATGAATGGGTAAAAGAACAAATTAGAAGACTGATTTACAAGTGATTTTTACCAAAACTTATTATTTACCAAGAGCAATTCTAATACTATGTAAACACTTTGAAGAAATAGCTAACGGAGGACTCAAACCAGATTCTTTCTATAGGTCAGATATAGTTTTATATTTAGTTTTGTTTTGTTTTTTCATTTTGTATTGTATTTTTTGTTTTGTATTTTATCCAATACCAAATTCTTTCCCTTTAGTCACTGCCCCACATATTGAGAAGTCAAAAAATATATTATAAATGTGAAGTCATGCAAAACATGTTTCCATATTTGTAAAAAATAAGGGAAAAAAGGAAAAACAATAGTATTTAATCTGCATTCAGAGTTCATCATGAATTCTTTGAAACTTTCTTGGATCCTATATTGATCAGAGTAACTAAATCTTTCATGGTTGATTATCATTATAATATTGCTGTTAATGTGTACAATGCTCCCTGACTCTGCTCATTTCATTCTGCATGGATTCATATATTTTTCCAAAATCAATCTCCAGAGAAAGAATGGATAAAATCTGAATGCAGATATTTTAAAATTATTTCTCTTGCTTTGTTGCCTTTATTTTTTTTTTGCAAAGTGGCTAATGTGGAACTGTTATGTATGACTATGTATACATATCCATATATAAGGATACTTTATGTCTTGCCACTTTTTTGAGTAAGAGGTGAAGGGAAAGAATTTGGAACTGAAATAAAAATTTTAAATTAAAAAAAAAGAAAGTTAACCTCACTCAGTGCAAATTCTTACTTAAAAGGGGATATTTGCAAAGTAATAACAGAATTTGTAATCAGTGCATTTTCATTGTTAGAAAATGTGATGTTTCCATTATCATTAAAGAAAAACTAGAATATAGACAGCACTTTGGAAATGAGTTTACTAGGCTAATTCAATAAATAAACATGTTTTAGTCAACTGACACATGCCCCACACTTTGCCAACTGTTGGGGGTACAAAAACAAAACTAAAATAGTCCTAGTTTCTAAGGAATTTACATCCTATTGAAGGAATTTACATTGCATAGTTTGTAACTGTAAATGTGTATGTTGCATCTTGTTGTTCTGAGTTTGCTTCAAGAGTCCACTCAGGTGCTAGTTACTATTTCTCATATCCTCAGTTTTCATTGTTTTCTTTACTCAAATCACTTAGCATTTACTTATCTGTATATATTATCTGCTCCCCAGTTGAATGTGAGTTCCTTGAGGACAGATATAATTGTATTTGTCCTTAAAGTATGATTTTTAAATCAAAATTTTAATCAATCACATTTTAAGAAATGAATTGGCATGGCTAGCCTACTAGTGATGGGCTTCTTTGCATTGACCTAACTATTCTTAGGAAAGCAGACTCAGTCTGTTATCAAGAATATATGCAAATCATGGTTTAAAAAAAAGCAAAAACAAAAACAATAACCTCTTCCAGTGCTTGTTCTGGGCTCTCACAACTTTCAAGAACAGGATCACTTCTTATAGAGGAAGTAAGAGTATGAAAAAGAATATGAACTGGATATGTGGTAAGTGAGGGCTATCCATTAAGTAGCCCTTTGGCACAGATAGTATTTTCATTATGTTAAGAGAATGCCTGGAAGAATGGGGATCTCTTGTGGCAAACTTATGGCAGGATACGGGACACAATCACACAAAATAGACAGGTATGAACAGAAGCACTGACATGATTGGATCATACTCATTTGAGAAACCAGATTTAAAAGTTGCACTGTGATGGTTCTTTGACTTTATTAAAGTAGAACTTGGGGGAGTTTTGGTGTTGTCATTTATTCCATCAGTGGTTCTGCACTATGTTCTGTTGAAGTTTCAAAAGAAGAAACCTTACTTCTTGCCCTAAAAGAGCTTACAGACCTGTTGGAATTACCTAACATACCATTGTAAGCAACTAAAAAATCACTGCAAAACATCTTTTGGATGAATGCAAGAGGCTTAGTATATGTAGGTATTTATCATTTATATAAAATGAAAACAGCTTATCAAAATTGCCATGTGACATGTAGAACTAATTATTATATTACTCTGAAAAACAGTGAGGACTCGTGGGCCAAAAGCTATCCTAGAAATGCCCAACTGCAGTGAATCCATCCCTAGTCAAGTTAAGTCCAGTCAATTTTATCCACTTGAAAGATTGAGTTGAAGTTAATTAACAGGTTTATCTTATTACCTTGAAACATGGGAACATTACTAAGTATTCATTTTACTATTTATTTCAGTCACTGGATGCTGAATTAAAGAAGCTCCAAGGTTCTATTGAAGAAATGACACAGGCCTTTGATGACAATCTGAAAAAACTCTTTGAGAGAAAGGTGTTAGCAGAAATGGTTATTAATCAGGTAAGTGCAGAGCTCGGGAACCTGTAAGCCAAAGCTAGTGAACTTTGGCTTCAGCAGATTAAATTATGATTCATTTGATTTAAGTTGTTTCATCCAGATTTCTGAGCTAGAGAATTGAATAGCACTTGATATAAAGACACAAATAAAATGGTATCTGCCCTCAGGGAACTTACATTTAACCAGGAAGCACATAGTATGTACAGATAAGTGAATACTAAGTGATTTGAAAAAAAAACAAAAACAAAACAAAACATTAGAAACGGAGCATTTGAGGAAAGGTTTTGAATAGGACCTGAGTGGACCCTTAAAGGAAACTCAGAATTCTGTGAAGTGAGCAGAGCAGGCATGAGACAGTCCCTGGGCAAAGATACAGAAGCTAAATGGAATATCAATTTTAGGGACTAATTCATGGGTCATTTTGGCTGAACTACCATATGTATAAAGAACATTAGTATGTAATGTCTGAAATAACCTGATCATAATTAGGTGACAGGATTTCAGATGTTCACATGAGTAATATTGTTTTATCTTGTTCAGGAGTCAGTAGGGAACGATTTTTGAGGAATGGAGTGAAAATTATTTTGCTAGTATGAAGGATGGCTTAGAAAGAGAAGAGAATAGATAGGTGAAAAAAATTTAAATCACAATCATCCACTAAAGAGTTGATAGGAGTATAAAATAGTCTTGTGGTTATGTAAATACAAAGGAGAGTCATTAAAGGGAACTTTGTGGAGATAGAACATTCAAGCTTTACTACTTGATTGAAAATAGGAAGTGAAAGAGAAAGAAGAGTTAAATGACTCCAGGCTTTTGAAGCTGAGGATTTAGAAGGTTAGAAGAGCTTCATTAGAAACAGTGAAATGTGGAGGGAGGACATGTTAGAGAAGAGGAAGGTAGCAAGTTCTGTTATGGTCATGTTGATTTTAAGATATCT
This sequence comes from Sminthopsis crassicaudata, assembly GCF_048593235.1. Lineage (NCBI taxonomy): Eukaryota > Metazoa > Chordata > Mammalia > Dasyuromorphia > Dasyuridae > Sminthopsis > Sminthopsis crassicaudata. Next base: position 580,013,870 of record NC_133618.1, on the reverse strand, counting down.
GTGGAATATCCACATGGACATATCTTGCAAGAAATTAGTAAAGTGGGATTACATTGATTAAAAGATTCTGACTGGATATATATAAATATATATATATATATTTGATTTGAAATGATAATTAAACCAATGGGAGCTACTCATAGTATAGAAAAAAAAGTTCCAGAATAAAGCTTCAGAGATTCATGTTTGAAACTTGGAAGTAAGATATGGATAATGATATACTGAGTAGACAAAGAATTAGTGATCAAACAGAAAGAGAATAAGGAGAGAATATCATTAAAATGAAGGAAAGAGAAAGTGTTCCGGAAGAGGGAATAGTTGATAGTTTCAGATACTGCAGATCGGTCAGTTAAGATGGAAACTTGACAGAAAGGCATGTTTTTTAGCTGTTAAGAAATTTAGAGAAGTAAGAAATATTTCAGAATACAGTGGTTTCAAAGTGATGAGTGTCTTTGAGGCCTGTAGCAATTTATTTCCAATTGGCAATTCTTACAATTTAATGAACTTCCCTCATTCCCCAGTTTTTATGTTTTTACTTGCTCTGTCTTGCTCAGTTTCTCTCCTGTTGATTAGTTAAATGCTTGAAAAGTACTGAACTCAACATTTTGATTACTTCAGTGAAAGACACAAAATATATATTAAATATTGTTCCTCTCTACAAATATTTTATGTTATTATTGGAGGAGATATGAATAACATATAAGAATAAGCACCAAATAATATGAGAAAAAAGTGAAAATGTCACAGAAAATTCTGAAGAGAAAAACAATTAGGATTTGAAGGAGTCAAATAAGGCTCCATGGAGGAAGCTGAACTTGGGCTGGACCTTGAAGATTAGATAGGATTTGGATATGAAGAAGAGAGTTTTCCCAGCACTTCTCACATCCCCCTTCATTCTCTTTCCCTTTGCCTATTTCCCCACTTCTTCTACCCACACCCTAAGATATTCATAATATATAAATAGTTTCCATGGAGCATATTTGTTGCATTGTTTTATATCTCCAGTTCCTATTTTTTTTAAAAGATAATACCAGAAAAACTTGTGTTTTTAATTAAATAAAATCTTATTTGTATATATAGTCCTCAAATGATTTTATATAGAGAGTAGGAAGTGTGATTCAGAAAGATCTTTAATAGGTTTCAACAAGTGTTAGTATTAACATATTTTCCTTCTTTAATGTTTCCACAGGAGGAATTAAAAATAGCCAATCTCATTTTCTCTTTAGTCTTGGATGAAGAATTAAACACAAGGGAATTAGGACTGAACAATTTCCTTGAAAGGAAACAGACAGCAAAAGTAATTGTACTTGTCTTGTCTACCGAAATGTTCCATGCCTGTTAATCATTTACATGTACTCATTCTTTCCTTTTCTTTCCCTTTCTCCATATCCTGGTCTCATATGTCATCCCCAGTTATTTAGTGTCTTTCAGCCTCAATTTTCTCATATAACAAAGGGGATCAGGTTACATAATTTCTTAAGTACCTTAAAGTTCTAAATTATACGATTACATAATTTATTACCTAAAGATTTTTTTGTGCAAATTGAAGTGAACAGAACTATAAGAACATTGTACATAATAATAGCAATATTATAATGATGATCAAATGGGAGACTTAGGTTACTCTGATAAATACAATGATCTAAGACAATTCCAAAAGATTTGTAATGAAAAACATTGTCATCCAGAGAGATGGATTCTGAGTACAGATTTAATTAATCATGATTTCACACTTTATTTTTCTTACTTTTTTGTAACATGGTTAATATGGAAAACATGAAGATATGTTTTGCACGTCTTCATATGTATAATGAATGTCATATTTCTTTTTAATGGAGGAAGGAAAAATGTTTTTAAAGATGAATGTTGAAATTTTAAAAATAGAGAAAAGCAAAACCTGTTACAAACATATATATTCAATCTAAACAAATTTTCCACTCTTGCTCTCTCCAAAAAACAGTCTCTTTCTCCTTTGCTTCTCATTCAAGAGCTGGATAGCATGTTTTATCTCCAGTCCTCGGAATCATGGTTGGTTTACACTGATCAGAATTTCTCATCCTAAGTTGTTTCACTTTACCATATTGTTATCATTGCATAAATTTTTCTGGTTCTGTTCATAACACTTTGTATAAGCTCACACAAATTGTCTTCATTTTTTTCTGAAAATATCCTCTGTATCATATCTTATAACACAATAGTATTCCATCACATTTATATACCATGACTTGTTCACTACCCAATTGATGAGCACCAGTTGATTTCCAATCTTTGCTACCTCAAAAAGTGTGAAACATAAATTCGTGCCACCAAGAAGGTGGTCTACTCGTCGCCCCTGTGTCCGGCCTACCGCAAGGAGGTGGTGGGACTGGTGGACGACCGCGTGTGCAAAAAGTGCCCGCCCCAGCGGCTGGCGCGCTTCAAGGAGGAGTGCCGCAAGTACCGCACCCTCGTCATCAAGGGGGTGCGGGTCTTCGACGTGGCCGTGCTGGCCCCCCTGGTGCGGGACCCGGCCCTGGACTTCAGGTCATCCACCTGGTGCGGGACCCCCGGGCCGTGGCCAGCTCCCGCATCCGCTCCCTCCACGGACTCATTCTCGAGCCTGCAGGTGGTGCGCAGCCGGGACCCGCGCACGCACCGCACGCCCTTCTATTTTTGCTAAAAAAATTTTTTTTTTTTTGGTTGGGTACTGATCCCTCCCTTTGGGTACTAATTGTAATTGCCTTTAATCCCATTTTCCTCTCAGTTTTGTAAAATGAATGTATTTATATATCTAATGATAGTATATCTATTCTTCCCTCCTTTGATCAGTTCACATAAGAATGAGTTTCAAACATCTTTTCCCTCCTCTTAGTTTGTGTAAAAGTCTACTTGAGTATCATGATTGTGTGTGATAATTTCTCCAACTTACCTTCCCCCTTCTCTTCTTTGTATACATACATAGATAGCCCCAGATTTTATCTAATTAGATGACTTCTATGACTCCTGAGGATAGGATTCAGAGGAAACACATGTATCTTCTCCCCATATTAGAATCTTAAGTTTATTTCTTCTTTAGTCCCTTATGATTATTTATTCATATTTGCCTTAATGCCTGTGTGTGAACTTCAGAATACTTATGCACCTCTGGTCCTCTCATTAGCAATGCTTGCAAGTTCTCTATTGCCTTAAAAATCAATTTCCTCCTTGTAGAATTATATTCAATTTTGGGGGGTAAATTATTGTTGGCTGTAAACCTATATATAGTCTTTTAGAATATCATATTCATAATCTTGTAAGATCCTGATATAGTAGTTCCTTGATACATTCTTCTTTTTGATTGCTTGCAATACTTATTTCTGTGACCTAGAAGTTTTGTATTTTGACTAAAATGATTCTGGGACTCTCTTTGAAGTTTATTCTTTCTCTTTCTACTTTTTTTCTCAAAGTTTAAGGAATCTGGGCAGTTGTCTCCTAAGATTTCTTGAAATAGAATGTCTAGTATCTTTTTAGTTCATGATATCCATTGTCCATTGATGCTCAAAATATTTTCTTTTTGCTTTTTTATTTCCTGAGCAGTTTTTAACATAGAGATATCCTACATTTTCTTTTTTGATTCTTGATTGATTTGACATTAATATTTCTATTGTCCCATGGAATAATTGACTTCTGTTTGGTCCATTCTCATTTTCAGGGAATAATGTTGTTTGGGCAAGGTTTATATCTTTATGCTAAACTGTTAATTCTTTTTCTAATTATTTCTTCCATGACTTCCATCTCTTTTCTAATTTTTTCTACCATTTTTCATTCTTGAAAAATACTTTTAATTTTAAAAGTTTTAATTCAATTTAATTTTTAAAATTTTAATTATTTTTACATATTTCTTTACGAATCATGTTGGGAGAGAAAATCAGAATAAAAGGAAAAAGCCACAAGAGAAAAAAAAAAAAAAAAAACAGAAGAAAAGGGAAAAAATCATAGCATGTGTTCATTTATATTCAGTCTCTATAGTTCTCTCTATATATGCAAATGGCATTTTCTATCCAAAGTTTATTGGGATTGCCTTGGATGACTGGACCTCTGAGAAGAGCAAAGTGTTATGCTCATCATAACACAATCTTCCTGTTGCTGTGTACAATGTTTTTCTCATTCTACTTGTCATCCTCAGCATCCAGGTCTTTCTAAAATCAGCTTGTTCATCATTTTTATGGAATAATAATATTTCATTACTTTTATATACCATAACTTATTCAGCCATTGCCCAAGTGATGGCATTTACTCATTTTCAATTCTTTGTCACCACAAAAACAAAAACAAAAAAAAACCTGCAACAAACATTATAATTTCTTTGGGATACAGAACCAATAGTGGCACTGCTGGATTAAAGTTGTGCATAGTTGTATATTTGAGCACAATTCCACATTTCTCTCCAGAATGGTTTGCCCATTTCACAGCTCCACCAAAAATGCATTTAATGTCCCAGTTGTCCCCCATTTGTTCCAAGATTTATCATTATATTTTCTTGTCATTTTAGCCAATCAGAGAGGTATGAAGTGTATCTCAGAGCTGTTTTAATTTGCATTTCTCTAATCCATGGTGATTTAGAGCATTTTTTCATATGATTGTAGGTGGCTTTAATTTCATCATCTGAAATTATATGTTTATATCCTTTAACAGTAGTCTATTCAGGAATGACTTGTATTCAAATTGGTTAAGTTCTTTATATATTTTAGAAATGAGATCAGTCTTTATCAGAAACATTGGCTGTAACAAAATTTCCCCCAGCTTTCTGCTTCCCTTCTAATCTTGGCTATGTTGGTTTTGTTTGTGCAAAAGCTTTTAAATTTAGTATAATCAAATTTAGTATAATCAAAATCAAATAAATTTAAATTTTGCATTTCATAAGGAGTGCTAGTTCTTCCTTCTCCAAAGATCTGACAGGTGAACCATCCCTACTCTACTAATTTGCTTACAGTATCAGCTTTTATGCCTAATCATGTACCCATTCTGACCTTATTTTGGTATGGGGTGTGAAATGTATGTCTATGCCAAGTTTCTGACATTGTTTTCCATTTTTTCAAAGAAATTTTTATTAAATATTGAGCTCTTATCCAAAAAGCTAGAGGTTTGGGGTTTACCAAACACTAGATTACTATTGACTATTGTGTCATGTGTATCTAACCTGTTCCATTACTCTACCACTCTATTTTTTAGTCAGTTCTAAATGGTTTTGATGACTGCTACTTTATTGTATAGTTTTAGATCTGGTACCGCTAGGCCACCATCCATTGTGTTTTTTTTTTTTCATTAATTCCCTTGATATTCTTGACCTTTTTTTGATTCCAGATGAATTTTGTTATATTTTTTCTAGTTCTATAAAATAAATTTTGACAGTTTGATTGATATAGCACTGAACAAGTAGACTAATATAGGTAGTATTGTCAGTTTTGCTATATTAGCTCAGCCTATCCATGAGCTTTTTTTCCAATATTTTTCCAATTGTTAGATCTGTTTTTATTTTGTAAAAAGTACTTTGTAATTGTTCATATAGTTCCCGGGTTTGTCTTGGCAGGTAGACACCCAAATATTTTGTCTACAGTTATTTTAAAAGGAATTTTTCTTTCTATTTTTTGTTAGTAGGCTTCAATTAGTAACATATAAAAATGTTGATAATTTGTGTGGTTTTATTTTATATCCTACAACTTTGCTAAAGCTGTTAATTTCATTTCTAGTTTTTAGTTGATATCTCTAGGAGTTCTCTAAGTATACCATTATATCATCTGCAAAGAGTGATATATCTCTTCATTGCTTACTCTAATTTCGTTATTTCTTTTTTATCTTATTGCTAAAGCCAACATTTCTAGTACAATATTGAGTAATAGTGGTGATAATGAGCATCCTTGTTTCACCTCCGATCTTATTGGGAATGCCTATAGCTTCTCCCCATAACAAATAATGCTTCCTGATGGTTTAGATTGACACAGCTTGTCATTTTAAGTAAAACTTCATTTATTCCTATGCTCTCTCATGTTTTTAATAGGAATTGGTGCTGTATGTTGTCAAAAACATTTTCTGCATCTATTTCTGCTAGTTTTGTTATACATATGATAAATTATGCCAATCTTTTTCCTTATATTGAAGGAGCTCTGCACTCCTGGTATAAATCCTATTTGGTAATAGTATATTATCTTACTGAAAAATTATTGTTATCTATTTGGTAATGTTTTGTTTAAAAATTTTGCATCAATATTTATTGGGGAGATTGGTCTGTAATTTTCTTTCTCTGTTTTGCTCTTTCTGGTTTAGTATAAGCACCATTATTTGTATCACAGATGGATTTTGATAGGACTCCTTATTTACTTATTTTTCCAAATAGTTTACATAGTATTGGAATTAATTTTTCCTTAAATATTTGTAGATTGGATGAGTTGTTCAATTTCTTTTTCTAAAATAGGGTTATTTAAGTAACTTATTTCTTCTTCTGCAAATCTGGGAAGTTTATATTCTTGTAAATATTCAGTAATTTCAATTTGATCATCAGATTTGTTGGCATACACTTTGGCAAAATAACTCCTAATTATTGCTTTAATTCTTCATTGGTGGCACATTTACCCTTTTCATTTTTGATGTTAGCAAGTTGATTTTTTTCTTTTTTCTATTCAAATTAATCAAAGGTTTACCTATTTTGTTGATTTTCTGAATAAAACCAACTCTTTTATTAATTACCTCAACAGTTTTATTAATTTTAATTTTATTAATGTCTTCTTCAATTTTCAAAATTCCTAATTTTGTATTTAATTAATGTTTTTTAATTTGTTCTTTTTCCAGCTTTTTAGTTGCATGCTCAAGACATTGATCTATTCATTCTCTATTTCATTCATGTAATTATTTAGAGATATAACATTTCTCTTAAGAAATGGTTTGGATGCATCCCATAAGTTTTGATATATTATCTCAATATTGTTATTCTTTTGGATAAAATTATTGTTTCTTTGACCCACTCATTCTTTAAAATTCGATTATTTAATTTCCAATTGGTTTTTAGTCTATCTTTCTCTGACCCTTTATTGAATGTAAAGGAGGCATTTACTGTTTTTGCCTTTCTACATTTGACTGTGAGGTTTTTTGTGCTCTAAAACATAGTCAGTTTTTGTGTAGGTGCCATGTGCAGTTTTTGTATAGGTGTCTGAAAAAAAAAAAGATATATTCCTTTCTATCCCTATTCAATTTTCTCCAGAAGTCTAACATATCTAAGTTTTCTAAGATTCTATTAACCTCCTTAATTTTTTTGCTGTTTACATTGTGGTTAGATTTATCTAATTCTGAGAGGAGGAGGCTGAGGTCCCCTACTAGTATAGTTATGCCATTTTGATGTCTATTTCTTCCTGTCATTGGCTTAACTTCTTTTCTAAAAATATGGATGTTGTCTATGATACCCTTTAACAAGATATCATTTCCTTTCCTATCTCTTTTAATCTATCTAAATCTATTCTTGCTTTTGCTTTATCTGAAATCAGAATAACATAATAAATTCTGCTCTAACATTTTACCCTCACTCTGTATGCATTTCTCTATTTCAAATGTGTTTCTTATAAACAACATATTCTAGAATTCCGTTTTTTAACCCACTCACCTATCTGCTTCCATTTTATGGAAGAGTTAATCCTATTCCCATTCACAGTTGTGATTACCAGCTATATTTCCCTCCATCCTATTTTTCCCCTATCTGTACTTTTGTTCTCTCTTTCCACCATGTCTGTCCTAATTAGAGTTTTGTTTCTGACCCACTCCTCTCTCAACCTGCCTTCTTCCTTTTCCCTTTCTGCTAGTGTTTCTCCCCTCCCTTCTATCTCACCCCTCCACTTTCTTTCTACTTTCTCCTCCTGCTTCCTTATAGGGTAAGATAGATTTCTATTCTCAACTGAGTAAATATGCTATTCCCTCTTTGAGCCAAAACTTTGAGCCAAAAGCCAAAAGATTAAGCTTCAGATAAGGATCATCCCCACCTTCTTTCTCTCTATTGTAATAGATTTTTTGTGACTCTTCATGTGATCTAATTTATCCTATTTTATTTCCCTTTCCGCTTCTTCCAGTACAATCCTTTTTCCATCCCTTTAATGTCTTTTTCTTTAATATCACATCAGAATCAGGTTATAACCACACCCTCTGCCTATGTATGCTCCTTCTAACTGCCCTAATAAAACATACAGTTCTCAAGAGTTACATATATCATTTGCCATCTAAAGATGTAAATGGTTTAACATTTACATAATATGTTTTTTTCCTGTTTACCTTAGAAGCATAGAGCTATGTTTGAAGATCAAATTTTCTGTTTAGTTCTGGTCTTTTCAATAGAAGATCCATCTCTTCCTCTGAAAGATGATGCTCAGTCTCATTGGGTAGTTGCTTTTTGGATGTAATCCCAGGTCCTTTGCTTTCTGGAATATGGTATTCCAGGCCCTCCGTTCCTTTATTGTAGAAGCTTCCAGATCCTGGGTAATCCTGACTCTTGTTCCTTGATATTTGAATTGCTTTTGTCTGGAAGCTCACAATATTTTTCCCTTGAGATTGTAGTCCTGAAGTTTTGCAACAATGTTCTTTGGAATTTTCCTTGTGGGGTTTCTTTGTAGTCATTTTCTTCTTTTAGGTTTGGGTTTTTTAATTATAGCTTTTTATTTTCAAAATATATACATGGATAATTTTTTACATTCACTCCTACAAAACCCTATGTTCTAGATTTTTTTCTCCTTTCCCCTTTTCCTCCATTTGGCAAGTGATCCAATATATGTTAAACATGTGCATCCAATTGATAGGTATCCACTCAGTTTCCAGTTTCTTGCCACTCTTCTTTTGGGTTTATGTCTTACCTCTTACCATAATTGCTTTTATGATGGGATTCTTTTTTTGTTTTCTTATTCTTCCAGATTACTTAATGTATTTGGACTTGGTGTTATGCTTTTTAGGATCTCAGAGACAGCTTAGGCTGGGGCCCTGCAAGCTTTTGTTGTTCCCAAAGTAGTCTGATTCAAAGCAAAATGTGATTGCTCCCCTCATTCCTATCTGAGCTCTGCAAAGCTTCTGACCTGTATTTGAGTTTGAGCAATAGTAGAATGCTGCTAGACTCAGCCCTTATCAGTCAGATGAAAAATTCTGCTGGCTCAAAGCAACAGAATTGCTCTTTTGTCCTGGGATTTCTAATCATTATTCATCAGGATTAAGGATTGGGCTAAAAACTGGAAATGAAACCCTGTTCTTTATTTTGGGGATTTAAAAGCCAAACAGAAGAATTTTTATTTAATCCTCAAGGCAAGACAAAGATGCTAGAGTTTAGTGAATAGGAGTTGGAGACAGGATTGAGGAAATCACTTTGGCAATTGTGTGGAGGATAGATTGGAATAAACAGAAATTTTTAGCAATAATAATATAGATGAGAGGTGATGGTGACTATAGGAGCAGACAAAATAAGTTGGATGCAAGAAATGTAGAGGCAAAACTGACCAGATTTTGTATAGTGAAATAAGTTTGGATGGAATAAAAGTGGTTTTGGAGAAAGATAATGAATCCTATTATGAACATATTGAGATTAAAATGTCTTTAGGACATCTAGTTTTCAATTTCCAAAAGTCAGTTGGTGATGAATAACTCAAGATAGAGACGAGGGTTGTATATAAATATTTGTGAGGCATAGAGATGATAATGAAACCCATGAGATCTAATGAGATAGCACATGGAAAAATAAGAATATTGAGAAAGATGAGAGCCCAAATAGTACTTTTGGAACACCTACAGCTAGAAAGTATGATATGGATGACAAATCAGGAAAGAAGACTAAGAAAAAACAAGCAGAGGTTAAGAGAACTAAGAGAGAGTAGTGATACACACACACACACACACACACACACACAAAAGAGGAAAGAATGGCCAACAATATTAAATGCAGTAGAAAGGTCAAGGAGGATTAGGACTGGGGAAAAAAAAAAAAAAAACAGACTTGTCCCATAAGAACTGTGTGGTAACTTTAGGGAGAACAACTCCAATTGAGTGATGAGGTCAATTTATCCTGATTTATCCTGAGAAATTTAGAATTTAGGAATAAGCAAAATAAGAGAAAGTAACCAATATAGACAGCTTATTTTAGGGGTTTGGCTAAGAAAAGGAAGTTCACATGAGAATATGTTAGGTTGTGAATTTTTTTTTTAAAGATGATGGGGAGATTTGACCATGTTTAAAGGGAATGGGGAAGAAATACAGCAGATATAGAAAAATTGGAAATTGGAGAGTGGAAATGATTGAGGGAGCAAATTTGCTGGAAATGACCCAAAGGTGGGGGTGGGGGTATGAATAAGAAACATATCTATATAGAGAGGTTGACTGTGGACCAAGAAGGACCATCTCTGACACGAGAGAAAATAGTGAGGAATGAAATTAAAGGGTTTTGAAGTGAAACATGAAAGAGAGAAAGGGAGAGAGAGACAGAGAGACAGAGAAAGAGAGAGAGGAGAGAGAGAGAGAAAGAGAGAGAAGGAGAGGTAAAGAGAAAGGGAGAGAGAGAGAGAAACAGAGATCATTTAAAATAGCCTCAGTTGAAGAGATGTGAAAAGTACATGGAAAGAGATGTGGAAGGTTTACTAAATAGTAAAATAATAATAATAGTAATAGTAATAAGTAGCACTTGTATAAATCACTTAAAAGTTTTAGAGAACTTTATATATGTTAAATCATTTGTTCCTCATGACAACCCTGTGGAGTAGGTGCTATTATGATGAGATTTGGAATAGTTTCTGTGAGGAATGACATAGGAACTCAATTAGCATAGAATAGAAAGTGTAATTGTCCTGTTACAACAAGGTTTCCGTTGAGATTGGATAGAACAAAATTGTAATAAGCCTAATTGATGAGGAGAAACTGAGGCTCTAAGCCAAGATGGATCAGCTCTTTTTCTGGTGGTGTGATTACCTCTCTCTCCTTCCCCAAATACCAAGGCCAGGTCTGGGTAGCAAATGAATTCATTACTCAATGCTGTGTTAAAACAAAGTCTTTATTGATAGTAAGGGGATAGACAGGCATTTGGCTTCTAGAAAGGCCAAACTGCCTGGCAAGGGGACACCAATTGGCGGGCATAAGGCCAAGTGCGAGGAATACAATTTTAGAAATTAATTTTATACATAACCAGGGTCATAAAACAAAGTTTGTATAGAGATGTTATCCAAGAGGTTCCGGAGATATTTGTTAATAAGACAGGAATTTCATTTGTGTCTTAAGTTATCTCCTTTAACCTCTCCTAAGAAAGGAATTTCCTCTATCTTGGGCTATCTCTTTTTGACCATATCATAATCAACATGGTTGTATGACTTCTTCCAGTCCAGTTTCACAATCTGAGCAGGATAGATGGTGAGAGGAATTGAAAACTGAGATTTAGAAGGAATATATGGCAATAAGATGAGATGAGGAATTTTTGTGGTGATTGGGGTTAAGTGACTTGTTCAGAATGATACAGCTAATAAGTCTCTGAGGCTGTATTTGAATTCAGGTTCTCCTCATTCCAGAACTGGTGCTTTACCCACTGTGTCACCTAGCTGCCCTGAAGGATTCTATCATAGAAGATAATGTGGAATTGAATGGTTAGCTATAGAATTGAGACTGAAAAGGGAGAAAAATCAGAGCATGAGAAAGTACTGGATTAGAAGAAGTCTTAATGAGGGGGAAGAACAGGTATAGAAGGGATAAGGCACAAGGAAACATGGAATGACAGCAATTTTTCTCAGTCCTCTTCCTTGCTGACATTTCCACTATATTTAATACTACTGACCACTCTCTCTTCCCAATTTTCTTTCCTCTCTAGGTTTTTATATTTTTACTCTCTCTTGGTTCTCTTCCTTCCAGTCTCTGTTCCTTCCAGTCTTCTTTGCTAGTTTATGATCCAAATCATGCCTCCAGCTGTGACTATTCCCAAATTTGTTTCCAAGGTTATAATTAGAGAAATGGCATAGTTTTTCATCACAATCACATTTAAGATCCTCCTTGTTCTCAACTTGTTTAATAATCTACAAAGCAGCTCTTAATTTTGTTTTGTTGTTTCCAATATTATTAGAAAAATACTTCTAAGGAAGTCTTCGTGGCCAGAGATGAAGTTGATACATACAGAGAAAACTATGACAATTTAGTTGCAGAGGACAAAGTAAGAATAATCCATCTGTTCCTGTTCATACAAAGTTCTACCTCTAAATTTCTAGATTTAAGAGAGAAAGAAGGAAAATGGATTTTTCTATTTCCATTTTCACTTTCATTCTTAAGTACAGGTTCACCTCACTATGTGACATTCCTGAAAACATATATGGTAAATCAGATCATTTTTCCCTTTCTTGGCCTCATTCTCCTTATGTGTAAAATGAAGGAGTTGGGTTTGATGATCTCTTAAGATTCTTTCTTATCAACAGGTTTATAATTCTATGCAGCAATATTTTAATAATTATTTTTTATTATTCTTTAATGATAGATAATACTAATTAATAATATTTAATCTATTATTAAGTTCACCTTTTTAAAAAATAGGTGAATTCTTATGCATAGTGAATGAATATTCCTTAACATATGTTTTCATGTATTGCTATTTCTCAGAATGAGAAACAATAGAATTTTCAAGAAGAAATGTCAGTTAATAAAATGTTTCAAAATAAACTACATTTCCAGTAATTATATGTTTTTCCCCACAGATTATAGACCGTGGATTTAAAAAAGAGTTTGCTGACCTTAGCAGCCATCATGCTGAATTTCTCATCAAACTATTTAAACGCCGGCCAAGGTTAATTTCCTTTTTGTTTGGCCTTTAGCCCTTTGTTCACATCTTTCTGAAGGATTATTTTTGACTCAAATGATAAAGAAAATCAAAATTTATTTTTTCAAAACACAAAATTCTTTAGTGCAACATCTAAGCAACTAATTACAATTTTAGATAATACAATTTTAGACAAGTGATTAAACTCATAAATGAACCTTATAGTTTAGCATTGTAAATAAGCCATTTTGAGGAGTTGAAATAAATGAAATAGTGAAAAAAAAGCATCAGTTGAGTCAGCTCCATACTGACTATAGGCAAAACACTATGATAAGATTGGGAATACAAATAGAAAAATAACGTGACGATTAAAAAGGTTCAAGAGATATCATTTCTGGGTGTTCTAATTATTTTGTTAATAAGGCCAGGAAGTTATAAATAAAAGGATGGTCATTTGACCCTTTCTCTTAGACCAAAGACCTGCTTCAAAGAGTGGATGTTCTTGAGGGTGGCAATCAACTCGCATTGGTTAATACACTGGAGACCTAAGCTATATTAAAATAAAGGTCTTGGGGTACATGACTTAGGTCACTCAAATCTTGGTCAAAGAGATATTAATTTCCATATTACCTGTCTTAAAAAGAGGGAAAATTAACCTTTCCTTAGATTTGTCAGAGCAAACACAATAACCAGAAATACATCTATTATTCCAAACATAGAATTGCTTTTACTCTCTGATTAGATCTTGGCCTGTATAAATCTTGGTGAAAGAGAAATTTCCCACATGAGTTGGTTTCTGCATGAGGAAACAGAAAAGGAGAAAACCCTCGGTCCTAATATAATAACTTATTATCAGATATGAGAGAGAAATGCTTATTTCTCACAAAGAGAGACAAGATATAAAAAAGGTTTCAGCTACAAGTCATACATTAAGATCCAATGTTCCTTATACACTGAATGAACCATGTGATAATGTCTTTTCTTTAGCATAATTTCTATTGATAAAACTATACCTTTGAACCACTTGATAGTGCCAAAGACTTCAGTGATTCATCAATGGCTATTGATCCTAATCAGCTGTCATAAGCATAATTCAGTATATTTTAAAATAATATTTTTGAAATTGCTTTTAATAGTACCAATAATGATTATAGTTGCTTTCACAGTTTAAAAGTGATTCATTACATGTTTGTATATGTGGTGCTATTCTATTCATATTTGTCTACCAAAGCCTTTGCATTGGCTAAGGTTTAAAGATTTTACTATATTCATAGAATTATGTGATACAGTAGATAGAGCAGTGAATCTTGAGTCAGGAATCCTGGGCAACTCTGTTTTCATCAGTTTCCTCACTTTTAAAATTAGGTTAGTACCTCATGATGTTGTTGTGAGGATCAAATAAGACAATACTTATAAGAAGTGCTTAATGATTAGAACTTAATAGGCGGTATATTGTTATGGGCCAGAACTCTGAACTTGAAACAAGGATTCTTAACACTATATTAAGTCAGTGAAATTAATAAAGACAATAGTTATCTAGTTAGCATAGTGATTAATAGTTCTCTAGTTCAGTACATGTATTTAGTACTTAATATAGTTTCAACAAGATTCACACCTATGATAATGTAATTATAAGAGATCATATAAGTTGGGAGCCTCAGCCAGAGTCAGAGCCAGAGAAGACAAGCAGACTAGAGGCAGGAGTTCAAGCTCTTGGAGCCAAGGAAAAAAGAGATTCATTTCCATCTTCATCAGCCTTGTCGTGGCTGGCCTGGCCTCCTGCACTTCCCCCACTGTAACCAAGACTCTGGAAGGCCTTTAAGAAAACTAGCCCCAGGCCCCAGGCAAGGAAACTAGATTGTGAAGGAGATAATAAAGGATTTGGACTTTAACACCTGGCTACTATGGTGGAGATTACATGGCTGAAAAGAAGGCTGCTCCAGAGACCTCCAGAAAACCACTAAGAACATTACAGTATATAAATGCTTATTCTCTTCTCCTTCCCACTATACATACATACAACATTGAAAGCTATCTTAAAAACAAGTCTAAAATAGTAGTTTATACCATATACTACGTCTATTTTCCAACAAAGTAGATATTAATGAAAGGAGGATAGTCAGAATAGAATAGGGATATAGCATTTCTTTCAAGCTGGATTTTTATATCAGATTTCTCCAGACCCTTTCCTGGTTACCCTGCTTTTAAATCTCACATAAATGCATAATTGGGCAAAAAGAGAGCATTCTTTTCCAACCCATGTTAGTATCTGGGTTTTTGCAAAGAAGATTCAAAGGGAACAAAAGAATGTGCTTCTTCCCACGGTTCATCCTAAAAGAGATTGAAATGTAAATGTTCTCTGGCAAAAGAAATAAGACATAACATCTTATTAAGATTTCTACTAAGTGTTGAACTTTTTAACAGCAATATGATCTTTGTCTTGAAAGACTTACTATGAATTTGTTGATAATTCCAGAATGGCAAAGCAGAGAGTTCAAATAGAGAGTACTACTCCCTTTGGCAATCGGATTGGACCTGAAAAACTCCAAAAGGATAACCTTGCCCAAATCATGAAAGCCATGGATGATCTGGATAATCCAAGTCACATGCCAGAGGGCTTAGATCCCGGGATCTGGGAATATTTCTGTGCTGCAAGACGAACCAAAATAGAAAATGAACAGAGGGTAATACAATCTTAATTTCATTTTTGCTTATTAATATGAAATATTGAGGGTGGGTTATATGGCATAACCAGGAAGTTAGTGTATTTTAATGAACTACTTTTTTGCTTTTTTTCTAAACTTTGTTACATGGGAAAGCTTGGTGAGGGAGGGATATATATTCAGATATAAGTGGCTCCCATCTGTAAAATGGGGATAATAATAGCATCTATCTTTCAGAATTGTTGTAAAAATCAAATGACCTAATATCTGCAAACTCTCGGCACAGTGTCTGGCACATATTAGAAGCCATATGTATTTTAGCTATCATCATCATCATTATTATCATCAGCCTGATATAATAACTGGTAATACTGAAGTAATACAATGGAGTCTAGAATCCTGAAGTTTGGGCTTAGCGAGATTGCCAACTATCAGTAAATAAGACAATCAGGATGCAAAAAAAATTTTTTTTGACAAGCTAGAATACCCAGTTTAATAAGATAAAATTTAATGGGATAAATATAAATTTACATTTTGGTTCAAAAAAACTGGCTTCATGAGTATAAGAGAGGGGAATCATATTTAGACAAATATTCATCTAAAAATGATCTGAGGGTTGTAGAAGACTGCAAGCTCAACAGGAATCAATAATGGGATGCAGAAGCCAAGAAAACTAAAATGATAGCCTGCATGAAGAGAGGCAGAAGGAAATTCTATTCTTCTTCTGCTCTTCTTTGGCTGAACTGCATTTGGAGCATGATGCTCAGTATCCAGGGGAGAGTGAGTAATATGGTGAATATTGCCTTGAGTTCATAAAGAACAATCAACTGAAGGAACTTCTTAG
Organism: Sminthopsis crassicaudata; assembly: GCF_048593235.1. NCBI lineage: Eukaryota > Metazoa > Chordata > Mammalia > Dasyuromorphia > Dasyuridae > Sminthopsis > Sminthopsis crassicaudata. The sequence goes on along the minus strand of NC_133618.1, from coordinate 579,997,612 downwards.
CTTAAGGAAGAATAAACTCAAAGGGGACATGAGAGTTTTCTTCATGTAGCTAAAGAGCTCTCATGTGGAGGAGGAATTGGTTGTAGAGAACAGAACTAGGAGTGGTGAGCAAATTAAAATTTGCTTCAAAGAAAAACTTACTCAAAATGAAAATTACCCAAAATGGAATGAGTTCTCCCAGAAGGCAAGGATTATCCTGGCTATGTGTAGTTTGGATTAAATGAGCCACTAGGCTCTGTGATCACTCTGAAATTCTGGTTGTATTTTTATGAATTTGGTGGTGGTGTGAGTCATAATGAAATGTTTGTCTATTCTGTTAGAGTTTTTCTCTTTTCCAGGAAGTCGAAAAGAAAAACTACTTTATTTAAATGAGTACTGAGCATTATTCTTTTACTAAGTTGTTCTGTTTAGAATGGGTAAGATGAAAAACCAGTATGTTTAACTAGAGGAACACTAGAAAAATGTCTTCCCCTTCTCACCCATCAGAACAAACAAACAAATAAACAAATAAAATAACAACCCATTTAGCATAATGAATTAAGCAACTGACTTTGAGGCCCCACTTCTCACACCTACTTCCTATGCAGTGCTGGATAAGCCACTTAACCTTGCAGTGATTTAGGCAACAGAAAAGTTACAGAGAACATATGTAACTGTATTTTCAGAATTTTTTTTACTTAAGAGAGTTAATTATATTAATGAAAATACAAGACCCAGTATCTTTGTCTGTCATTAAATGCAGTCATTAACATTTAATCTATTATCTTTTGAATGATGTTAGAAACAAATTCCAAACTAGATGCCAGAGAAAAATTCTATAACTTATATAATTCATTTTCATCAAAAGGATATTTTATACACATTCCAAGTATTGGCAAAAAATGTCATAGAGAATGTAGTTTCTTGATATAATAAGTAGGTAGTGAGGAGAGTAATTTTAGTATTTCCATTAATTTTTTTTTTTCTGAAGAAGTCACTAAAACAGAGTTATTCTTATTTTTAAAGTCTTGTTCTCTGACAAGGTTGTGCTTTGGGTTTTGTCCAGGTAAAGCGGAAAGCTGCTGGTTTGTTGGAAATGCAGGCCTTCCTTCGAAGAAGAATAGAAGAGGATGAAAAGATTCAAACCGACATTGACAAAATTTTCCAGGAACTTTTTGTGTAATATAACTATTGATTCTTTCAGTCACTTTCATATACATTTTTTAAAATTCTTCTAATTTGGAGGCAAATCACCCTTGTATAGGAGACTAACATCAGTTTACACTGGATATAATATTGATACATTATTATGAACCAGGGCTTTGAGAGCTCAAATGCCTCAAGACAAGAAAAAAAGCTTCATTGTAAGAAAATGATTAAATTACTCATCAATTTGGTAATTTCCAGGCATATAATATAGTTGTAAAATTAATGTCATATGTAAAATGAAAAGCAGAATAAAGCAAAGCTTTTCATATATTTTATGCCATATAGTCATTTGTTTTTTCCCTCATGTTTAAATCATTTAATAGAATGAAAACGTGACTATTCAAATATTTTTAATCCTAGAATAGCATTTTATGATCATGCATTTTTATCCATATCAAACTTTAACTCACATATTGAATAGGAAGAATTATTATAGCTACTTAACATGAAAACTGATTTAGGGGAAATGGTCACTTTGTTTAAGTATTTTGAAAGTAAAATGGCTTAACACGATTTCAATCAATCAACACAAGTACTTATGTACTTCATATGTGCCAGACAATACAATAAGCATTGGACACAAAGACAGAAGCCAAAGATTTCTCCTAAAAGAGCTTGAGTTCTGGTAAAAGGACAATATCGACATATCTCTGAGAGAAGACATACTACAAATTAATTATAAAATAGCCTTGGAAAGACTTGCAGGCTTTTTTTTTTTAATTTAGTTACTAAATGTAAAACAAATACATAACAATAGCTATAACTTTCTCATTCTTTTTCATCTTAGATTACAGAAGGATAGAAGTAATTATCAAGTGGATTTGACAGTTCAATTCCTGCTTAAACAAGGGCAAGTGGAGACAGAAGATTTACAATTTATGATAGGCTACTCTGATTTTATTATCATTAACAGGAGTATAATTGAGGATCTGAATAAGGCAGTCCGGGTAATTATGAATTTTCAGAAAGAAAAAACACTAATTTCCATATGAAATAAGAATAATGTTTTACCTTGTTTAATTTCCACCTTTTCCCCTTCTATTGTTCCCTTTCTTCTAAAAAAATTTTGTTACCTTCTGTTTTTATATCATTTTCATTTCTGAATATACTTCACTTAGCTATCTGTTGTAATACACTTAAAGACAGGATAAAAGCAGTCAAGCAAAACTAACCAACATATCAATAATATGCAGCACATATTATGTGTTACATTCATATTTGCCCACTTCTGCAAAGAGAGGGAGGTATATTTTCTCAGTTCTTCTCCAGGGCAAATGGCCACTATGATTATTTGGCATTCAGTTTCCCTTTTTTGTTCTTTCCAGTTGTATTGTTGTAGTCTTTGTGTATATTGATTTCCAGGTTCTATTCACCTCACTCTGAATCTATTTATATAGTTCTTCCCAGCATTCTCTATTTTTTGTTATTTCCTATGGAATAGCAATCTTCTTTTTTTTTTTAAAATCCCCCCCCCCCTGAGGCTGGGGTTAAGTGACTTGCCCAGGGTCACACAGCTAGGAACTGTTAAGTGTCTGAGACCAGATTTGAACTTGGGTCCTCCTGAATTCAAGGCTGGTAGTCTATCCACTACGTCATCTAGCTGCCCCCAAATAGCAATCTTCTAATACATTCATGCGGCAAAATTTGATTAGCCATTTCTCAGTCTTATTCTGTTTCCATTTTACATTTTTTTTTTAATTTTCTACTACCAAAAGAATATTTTGGTGTTTTTAAGGCCTTTCACTATAACTTTGACATCCTACTTGCATTAGTTTATACAAAAGCTTTTTAATTTTACATCATCAAAACTGTCTATTATCAGGGGTAGCTAGGTGGCATAATAGATAGAATAGCCTTGAAGTCAGGAGGACCTGAGTTCAAATGTGACCATAGACACTTGATACTAGCAGTATGATCTTGAGCAAGTCATTTAGCCCAGATTGCCTTGCCAAAAAAAAAAAAGTCTGTTATCTTTTGTGATCATTTTGTTTGAGGAAGAACTTTTCTCCTAGGCATTGCAGTAAAAAACTTTCAATGCAAGTCACATATATATATTTTGATTTTAAAAATGGCATGATGTTGGCCTAAATATAATTTTTGTCAAACTGATTTCCACTTTTCCCAGAAGTTCTTGTTGAATGGCATGTTCTTCCCCAAGTAATTTGTATTCTTAGGTTTGTTGGATTTAATCGTTTCTAATTCTTCCATATCTTCTTTGATTTACTTTTTTCTTCTTTAACCAGTACCAATAATTTTGATAATTATTTTTATCATATAATCTCAGGCCTAGAAGTAGTATTCCCCCTTCATTCTTAATTTTAAATTTCTCTTGAGATTCTAGATCTTTTATTTTTCCAAATGAAATTTGTTGTTATTTTGTTTAGTTCTATAAAGTAGTCCCTTGAGAGATTTAGCAATACATCTATAAATTAATTTAAATAGTATCACTTTGTGCAATTTTGGTTTTGTTTCCTGATATTTTTCTTTGAGATTTTCACTTCATTTGTGAAAATTTCAGTAAAATACACCAATATATGTGTTTCTAAGAGGAAGAGAGATAAAAAATAATAATTTTCTAAGTAATGAAAATGTAGTAGTTATAGTTCAAGTTTTCTTTTCTTTCCAGTTTCAGGTTTCAGTTTTAAGAACTTTAATGAAGAACCAGACAACTACAACAGTCTCATCCCACTGTTTTCATTTCCCCAGAGTTGGAGGTCCTTTGAGAGTCACCTCAGTGACTCTGTATTTTCTAGCAGTAGGAAGAGGGAACAGATAAGGAGGGTAATATGAAGCAATTGGATAGGGATAAAGAAATGAATGTAGTCTGGTTCTCCCCTTGCTTCCTCTTCTCTTTATCCTGGTAAAATGCATCATCTACTTTTGTCTTTATCATCCTAGGCAAATACTAATAATATTCTGCTTATAGATAATACTGCTGGAATCTGTGGCTACTGTTTAGAAACAGAAAAAAAAGTAGATGGGAATATTAAGCAAGAGATTCATTTTCTAATAGATTTTTTTCTTGAAACAAGAAATTTTACAAAAATATATGAGATCCTTTGATCCAAACTCACATGTGAAAATGTTCGTAGCAGCCTTCTATGTAGTGGCAAGAAACTGGAAACTGAGTGAATGCCCTTCAGTTGGGTAATGGCTGAATAAATTATGATATATGAATGTTATGGAATATTACTGTTCTATAAGAAATGATGAATAGGATGATTTCAGAAAAGCCTGGAAAGACTTACATGAACTGATGCTGAATAAAGTGAGAAGAACCAAGAGAACATTGTAGATAGTAACAACAAGATTATGTGATGACCAACTGTGATGAAGTTGACTCTTCTCAGCAATGAGGTGACACATTCCATTAGACTTGGGATGGGAAAACAACATCTATATGTAGAGAGAGAATTGTGGAGAGAACAATACAGAGTGAAGCATAGTAATTTTCACCTCTTTTGTTTGCTTTTTTTTTTCTTTCTTGTGTTTTTTCCCTTTTAGTCTGATTTTTCTTATATAACACAACAAATATGGAAATGTTTAAAAGAATTGCCCATATTTAACCTATATCACATTATTTGCTATTTTGGGGAAGGGAGAGGTGAAAGAGGGAAAGAGAAAAATTTAGAACAAAAATCTTACAAAAAAATTAATGATTAAAACTATGTGTATTTGAAAAAATAAAATACAATTGAAAACTTTAAAAAGATGTTTGAGAAAATATCTGAATATGGTAACTGACTTTCTAAGATTAACTTTTAATTCATTATTATCTTGCTAACAAATATGAGATGTTTTTAGTTCTTTTTCATTTATCAATTGATATTTACTCTAATAATATATACATAATGAATATTTGTATTAAGATCAAAAGTATTATAGAGTATGAAAGATTTTTATGATGGCTAGTATTTCTTAATCAAAAATTGGAAAGTAGTAGAATAGAATAGACAGTATCAGAGGGATAACTCATACTTTTTATTAAAGTGTACCTTAATGGTATGCAATACTAATGAGGTCAGGGTTCAGATTCTAAGTTGTGGAAATAAAGCCCAGAATGCATTGGGTGGCCTTCCTTTATTGTTATATGTACTTGTCTGGCTAAGATGAAGTAGGGAAAGTGATTCTCATTTCAGTGCCCCACAATGGTTTATTATTATTTTGATATTTGATGCATTTATGAACTCACTGATATGGGTATTCATTCTGAAAACACAAATTGCAAATCATTCCAATCCTGGTGCATTTTGTCCATGTCTCGAAGTAAAAACTCCATAGGAAGGAAGTCAAACATGCATAATTACTAATGAAGCTCATGTACTATTTTTCATTATCCCTCATTCTTGCCACATGATTTGATAAGCATTATATGGCCTCTATGCACTAGCTACTGTTATAAATGCTGTAAACACCAGGAAAGGCAAAAAGATAGTTCTTGCATTTTAATAGTTCACAATTTAATGAGGGAGACAACCTGCAAACAACTATGTATATAGTTTGCTTATAAACATATGTGTATGTATATAAATATGTATGCATATATATATATACATACATAGTTTGCAAATTATATACACCACAAATGGGAAATAATTATCAGAGAGAAGGCACTAGAATTAAGATGGATTAGGAAAGACTTCTTGGAAAAAGTGGATTTTACCTGAGATTTGAAGGAAGCCAAGGGAAACCAGGAGGGAGAATATTTCAGAGATAAGAAATAACCAGAGAAAATAACTAGAACAAAGAGTAATGTCTTGTTCATGGAACAGGAAGAAGGCCAGTGTCACTGTAACAGAGAAAAAGGTGAAGAACCAAAGGTGTAAGATATAAGAAGACTGGAAAGGTAGATGGGTGGGTGGGGAAACTGCCCTAGGATATCAATGACTTTGAACATCCAAACAAGAGGATTTTCTAGAAAATCCTGGAGATAATAAGGAACTACTGTAATTTATTGAGTAAGAGGGTGACATGGTCAGATCAGTGCTTTAGGAAAATAAGTTTGGCACCTGAATGAAGCATGGACTGGAGTTGAGGAGAGACTTGTGGCAGGCACCCCATCCACAAGGTAATTGCAGTAGTTCAAGTATTGGAGATAGGAAGGTGAAGCTACCCAGCCCAGTGGCAATGAGAGAAGGGGGCATATTAGAAAAATGTTGTAAAAGTGGGATCAATAACTCTTAGGGGCAGATTGGAAATGGGAAAGATGAGAGTCAAGAATCAAGGATGAGCCAAAGGGACTAAAAGGATGGTGGTGACTTTGATAGTAATAAGGATTTTTTGAAAGGAAGCAGGGTTTAGATGAAAAAAATGAGTTCGGTTTTGGACATGCTGAGTTTAAGATATTTACTAGACATTCAGTTTGAGATTTCTGAAAAGCAGTTGGAAATGTGAGATCCAAAGCAAATAAGTAAGTTTGAAAATCATCAGATTCATGGGAATTGAGATGAGATTGCCAAGTAGAGTGTTGTTGAGGGAGAAAAGAAGAGAGTCCATAACAGAAGAAATTTTTGACACACTAATGATTACTGGTCATGACCTAGATAGGGATCTGGCAAAGGAGACAGAGAAGGAGCAATCTGATAGGTAGAAAGAGAATTAGGAGAAAGTAGTGTTCCAAAAATCTATAGAGAAAAGAGTATTAAGAAGAGGATGAAGGCTGCAGAGAAGTCAGCAAGGAGGACTGAGAAAATGACACTGGATTTGGCAACCAGGAGGAGCAGTCGCAGTGGAATGGTGAAGGCAGAAGACGGTTGTAGTGCATTAAGAGACAGGAGAGGAAACAGAGGTACCTAATGTCCATGGCCTTCTCAAAGAGGTTAGTCACAAAGGTCAGCAGATATTTAGGATGATAGCAAGAATAGAAACTCAAGTGAGGGCTTTTATGGATAGGAGAGACATAGCTATGAGGGAAGGAGACAAGACATGGAGAGACTGAAGGGAAGAGAGTGGATGGAGACAGGATGGAATGAGATCAAGTATGCAGGTAGAAGGGATTAAGATTGGCAAGGAAAAGGGTTCACCTCTTCCTGCAAGTCAAGTGTAAGAGAAGAAAGAGTGGCAAAAGGCATCTCATTGATAGTAGAGGGAACTCTTGTAATATTGCTTCAATTTTTTCAGCAAAATGAGGTAAGGTTGTTAGCTTTGAGGGTGACTAGAGAGGTGAAGCCTAAGAGATTTGAGGAAGGATGAAAAAAGATTTGGAAAAAGGTGTGGAGGAGGATAATCATTTATATGATGTTTCTATGAGTCAGGCACTGGGGCATTTTACAAATATTTCAATTGATATTATGAGAGTAGAATACTAAGTTGATAAGTTATATATAGAAGTATTAGCAGCAATAAGGGTCCAATTGAAATTAAGTGACATAATTCATAGTGGACTCAGAACTGTTCAATGATTTTTTCCATCTTTATTCAGCAGTATGTGTGTAAATGTGAAAGCAGTGGTTATGGGGAATTGGTTTGACAAACCTAAGGTACTATATAAATGCTAAGTATTACTGCCCAGAATAATGTAGAATAAGTATTTTTTTTATCCATTTGTTTTTTCCAGAGTGGATAGTTGGGCCAAACTACTTTAAATAATTATTGATTTCATTTATGAGGTTTAGCTCGATGCAATTGAAACTTGTCATGTGAAAAAAAGGAGCAATTAAAGCACCTCTTTCAATTTGGACCCTTCAGTGGCTAGCCTCCCATGGTAGTGACAAAAATATTTTCCTATACATCCTGTTTTATACTTCACGTTGATATTTAAAATCAGACGTTCACTGTTCTTGTACAAATTATTTATTATTATATATTTCAAGGAATTTTATATAACTCTGACATGGATAGAAGATACTTTCTTGAAGGTACCTTTAAGGTTGCTTCTTGTTTATAACTCCTGAAGGCTAAAAAGACTTTTGTTTTCATCTTGCTTATCTTTTAGAAGTAGCACACTGGAGCTGGGTCTTAAATCAGGAAGACCTGAGTTCAAATGCAGTCTCAAATATTTAATTAGTTGTATGGTCCTGGGAAAGTGGTTTAACTTGTCTCCCTCTGTTCCCTAATCTACCAACCTCCCAGAGGGAAATGTGAGGATAAAATTAGATATTTGGAAAACTTTTTGCAAACTTTAAAGCACTACATAAATGTTAACTATTACCATCTTAAAGGATCTAGTTTTATAATGGCTGGTATTTTGTAACAATGATCAGGTCTTTACTAGTCCCCTACAAAAAGTTACATTTTTATAACAGTAAAGTCATGATATGATGTGCAGAATTGTATCACCTAACATTAGAATGTGTAAAAATTTTTTGTAAGACCCAAGGTATGAAGAAAGTTGCCAACTTGGTTGAAAAGAAAAATTATCAGAAAGGAATAACTCAGATCGAATGGGACCATAAAAAAATGGAGATGGAAATGGAAGATCTAACCCAAAGGGCTTGGGGTATTCAGATGCTGTTTTTTTCAAGAGCTCATCAGAGGGTAAATGATTCTTTTGAAAATAGCTCATTTTTAAAAAGTATTTTAGAAAACATCTTTTAAATTATCAATAAATCAGCAATATTTATTGTATCTACAGTGTTTCTGGCTGTTACAAATGTAGTGAATGAAATACAACCCCTAATCAAAAGTAATTTCATTCTAATCAGGTAAACTGCAAATATCTATGTAAATATATAAAAATAGAATAAAATACAAAGTAGTTAGCTATAGTTTGACATTTTATTAGCAAGGAAGGCTTGAATAGCTTAATATTATATAAAGTGGCATGTAAGGTGTGGAAATGAAGAGGAAAGGCATTCTAGGCATGGGAAACAGCTATCCCAAAGGGACTGAGATAGGAAATAGATTATCCAAAGTGAAGAACAGATAAAGGGAGTTTGGCTGAATCACAGAATGAGGGAATCTGAGGAATGTAAGATGAGGAAAAAAGGTTAAGGTGAAACTGAAAGGCATTGAAAACTAAACAGAAGAGTTTCTAATTTCTTTGAGGCAAGGTAGAGCTTCTGGATTTTGGGGATAGGTAAGTGATATGGTCAGGTTTGCATTTAACCAGCAGGAAGAAGGCTGTATGGAAAATCAGAAAATCAATTTGGAGGCCATGGCAATAATCTAGACAAAAGGCAGGAGGACCTAAGTTCAAGTGGCAGCTATGTGAAAAGAGAGGAGTCAGTTTTGATGAACAACTGTTGTATTTAGATTCAGCTAACGAATATTAAGCACCTACTTTGCCCTGGGCACTGTGATGTGACCCAAAGATAGAAAGATAGGCAAAAGTTGATCTCTGCTCTCAGACATTATCTAATGAGTAAAGACAACACATTTTTTAAAAAGCCATGAAAGGGGAATAAGAAGCAATAAGGTATCTGGGTTGGGGAATGATAAAATCCTGAATACTACAGCAGTATGGAAAATGATGAGATGGCTATTCTGGTCTCTCCTTAAATAGAAGATCCTGGAGGAGCTCTCTAATGTCCAAGCTACCCTCTTCAATCAGAGGAAGGGCGTTATGGGGATGGGGTATTGAGGAAGTGTGGCTTTCAGAACTGATGTGACCTTGCAAGATGAGTTTCTTGAGACTTAGAGTGGAAATATGGTGCAAAATCAAGTCTTGAGGAAAATGAGTAAAGGTGGTTAAATACAAATAATCATTTTACATAGAAATTTAATATCTAAAGCAGGTGGTAATAAATCATGACAAACATCTTTGAATACAGAGCAGAATGACACACTTGTTTACTTGACAAAATAACAAAGAATTTTTTATTTGTTTTAATATATTCTTCTTCCTAGTATATATCAGAAGAGGATCATGAAATCACAATTGGATTGCAGCTTTCTCAAATGGAGCAGTCTCTTGCTGCTCTAGAAAAAGTAAGATTCAACCTTACTGAATTTAATGTAGATTCTGAAATGTCCCCAAATTAATACTTGTAATGGGTTTCAGGGTGAAATTAGAGATTTTAATTATCAGGAATCTAAGTTCATTTCAGTATTTATGATGTATCCAATAGGCAAAATGTCCTTGGTTGCTGGGGAGACAAAGACAAAGAACAAAGCATGAGCTAGGGATGGTGGAGTGTGGTGTTACTATAGATAAAGGACCACAAGGGAATTTGTGGCAAGTAAGGCTTCATGGCAGAGGTAGCTAAGAGGAATGTTAAGGATGAAGATTTTATGGAGATAATTAGAAAAGAAACCCAGGCATGGCCCATGCAATCTGGCCAGAATGTAGAAGATATGAAGGGCACTTAATTATGATAAGCCAGCCCAAAGAGTTCAAAGTTTGTCAGAAGCAGGAAGGAGTAACTGAAGGCTTTGGTGGTAAATGTTGTTTCCTTAGTAAGGGAGTGACAGAATTTTAGGAAGATTTTTTTGGCAGTTCCTATATGAAAGCTGGAGAGAGGAAAATACTAATAGTAGTGGGGAGGCTAATTGGGTGACGAGGAAATTTGAACAAGGGTGCGGTAAAGTTAACTCTAAATCTACCACCTTAAAGCTACTTATGATGGATCTGGGTGGAAATGTCCAGCAGGCAACCGGCAATGTAAGATTATGCGTTCAGAAGAGATTGGGCTGGTCTGCCTAGAGTTCATAATAGAACCCATTGGAACAGATGAGGAGACCAAAGGATAAAGAATAAGCCAACCTTTCAGGGAGACAAACAAAAGAATAGACAATTAAGAGAAGCAGAAGAGCAACATTCCAGGGACCAAAGGAAGAGGATAGTTAACAAACTCAAAAGTTGAAGACAGGTCAAGAAGTACAATGACTAAGAAAAGACCTATAAATTTAACAGTGAGGAGATTATATAATGACAAAGTTGATTAACTGGGATGTACAGGGATGAAAGGGAACAGAAATTAGAGGTCATGTTAGGCAAAGAAAAGGATTAGAGAGTTGGAAATTTCAGTTTTATAATCATAATCTATTTTCAGTCTGGGAAACCTTGGAATTTGGTCTGCTCACCTCAGCAACTTGTATCTAACAAGTGTTAATGGGGAATGATCTTCATCTGAAATGTCCTCAAATTAATATTTGGGGACAATACTACTGTTCATATCTTCAGAACCAGTTGGATGGCATTAGTACTTGAAAAACACATCTGATAAAAAGTTTGTTATCTTTTCTATTCATCCTGCTCAAAGTAAATGCTCAGTTGTTGTTGATAGTTAGGTAAAACTAAGATTATAACTACAAAGTCATTTTGTATTGAAATGAAATATAGTACAATATTTTTAGTCTTATTACTTCAGTTTCCAGGGTTATACAGAGTATTTCAATATCATGTCAGTGATAAGTCATTTATATTAAAATATAGGTAAGCTTTTTTAATAGCATCCTCCCATAAGTTCTAATGCCTTTTTCACATATTTTTTCCCTTGGGGTAAATTTCTAGAAACACAAAAAAGATGTGGAATTCCAAAAACAGTTATTCAAGGAACTGAGAAGAATCAACAATAAAAAGGATATAGCAAATTATATTCTAAGCTGCAATCTACATGAACACTTGGTGTGTAACTCTGAAAGAAAACACATCTGTCAATCATTTGGTAAGCCAATTTTTGCCAACCATGGAATGTGATAAAATTATTTTTCTACAATTAAAAAGTTGGTCAGCAGATTTAAAAGCTACATAGCAATTTGCCATTTTGTTATAGCAGTTCACAAAGTTCTTGATATATTTGAAAATGTTATTAATCCAGTCATAACGAATGACATTTCTTTAATATTTTAGACAGTGATCCCACTTTGTCATTTTTTGAAACAGGGCTTCCACTTACTTATGAAAAGATTTCCAGAGAACGTTATGAGGCTACACTACAACAACAGAAATTAATAAATATTTCGAAAGAGCAATTTGAACAAATTTCAATTTTGCAGGCAGAAGTTGAAAGATTAAGAATGAAAACATTTCCTGCTCTTATTCATATGTAGAAATACTGGCACTATGTGAGGCAGAAGATATCATAGATGAAGAAATTTCTGTTCCCAGGCATTTGAAATGTCTTTTCTTTAGGGAAAGGAAAACTAAATAATGTTTTCCCCTTAAAAATCTATCTGTAATTGAAATTATTTAGCTCTTCCCAAAATACTGTAAAAATGTAAATTCTGTACTTAATAATTAAAAATGTAAAAAAAAAACCTATCAGTGTGTCTCTTTTTAAGAGTAAACAAGATTGTCTTGGATGTTGTGCTTTAAAAAAAGTTATTAAGGGCAGCTAGGTGGTGCAGTGGATAGAGCACCAGCCTTGAATTCAGGAGGACCCGAGTTCAAATCTGGCCTCAGACAATTAACACTTCCTAGCTGTGTGACCCTGGGCAAGTCACTTAACCCCAGCCTCAAAAAAAAAAAAAAAAAAAAAAAAAAGTTATTAAAATTTCCACACTTTCAAACCCAGAGATTTCAGTAAAATGATAAAAAGCTCCTATATATACCCAAAATATTAACATCACTTTTTCTAGTTGGAAAGAACAGAAAACAAAGTATCCATCAGTTGGAAGTGGAATATTGCTGCACTATAAGAAATGATGATTAAGAAGGAAACAGAGAAAGAGGGAAAGAAAGACTTCTATTTTATAATACAAAGTAAAGTTAACAGAAGCACAAAAATATCTATACTATGGCTATAGCAATGTCATTGGAGAGAAGAAAACCAAGTAAATTATGATGAAGTGGTCCCCAAAGAAGAGAATATATCTTGATCTTTTCATTGCAGAGGTAGGATACTATGGTGTGGGAAAACATGTCAGATTAGAAAATGTGTTGATTCGTTTTCTGGACTATTTGGAAAATTAAGGGAATGTAAAAAATAAGATATCAATTTAGAAAGCATATTTTTAAAAGGCTATTATCTGAATAGAAAGTGAACAAGATCTATTTTGGTCATTTATCTAAAATATGAATTGCTTTATTTGATAAGAGAACCTTTTTTTTTTTTTCATCCATATCCAAAATGGAAACATTTTTCAGGTTTTAATACTTGGTCTTTTTTTAAAAAATTGAGTTTGACATTCTGTCCTTCCTACAAATCCTTCCTCTATCTCATTGAAAAGATAAGCAAGCAATCTGAAAAATGCTATATATGTGAAATCATGTAAAATCTATTTCCAGAGTAGCTGTTACCTCCCTCTCACTCCCCACAAAAAAAAAAAAAAAATGTGGGAAAAATCATATTTCAGTTTGCTCTGAGTTCATCAGTTCTCTCTGTGGAAGTGCATAGCAATATTTCAATATGTGTCTTTTCAAACTGTCTTGGATCACTGTATTGATCAGGATAACTAAGTCTTTCACGGTTGATATTCTTTCAATGTTATTATTACTGAAAATCATATACAACAATTTGTTCAACCATTCCCCAAGTGATGGACATCTCTATTTCACAAAATATATTAAAGAAAATACCTTCAAAAACAGAATTGGACTTAATGGTAAAAGTGGCACAAAAATTCACTTTATTGAGTTCTTTATAATTTTTCTTAAAAAATTAAAAATCTTTCAAAAAAACCTTTTATGCTTTTTAAAAATATGTTTAAACTTAAATACAAAATAGAAAAACAAAACATTGTCATTGCACAGCAGAACACAAGATGATTCAAAATATGAAACAAATTTCCATTTCAAGAAAGCTGATACATTGATACATGATACTACACATTGTATTCCCAGTTGTTCTATCTTTTCTCTGCTTCCTTGGTTTTCTTTTGTTCTCTCTGGTACATTTTTTTACTTTATTCCTTTTTTTCCCCTTCCTCTCCCTACTTCCCCCAAGGTGGCTACAATTAGGCATAAATATATTTACATATACATATTATATATACATCCACATTTATGTATACATACACATAAAATATGCATATGTGTACATAGATATCTATAGTCATATATAAATATATTTATATATTTATATATATATTTTTTTTTCTATGTAAAGCCATTCTACAATTGTTTTCCTATTTGTCTGAAGGTGGATAATGTTTTTTCATATTTTTCTAAATCCACAAATTCATCATTTTCTACACCATACCAATATATTAACCATATAATATTTAATAATATAAAACAATATTGATTACTCTGACATATAGTGTAGTGTCCCTATTTTCCTCTTGATTAAATTTATCTGTCTGAAATCAACGATCATTACCTTGCTTTTTCCCCTAATTTTACTCATGATTATTTTTTATTATATCTGTGTCTTTTCTGCTTTATTTCTACTCACTACCTTGTCTTGCCATTACTTAACCTACCCCCCCCACTAAGAGTTCCTCCCTTGTCCCCTCCTTCTGCCCTTTCCCTCCCTCTTACCCCATGTGCATTTCTTTCTTATCCCCTTAACCCTCTTATTTCTTTCTGACTTAAGAAGACTTTCATACCCTTCTAAATATATATTATTCCCTCTTTAATCTATTCCCAATAAGAGCAGAGTTCCAGAAGTACCAGCCTTTCTCCCCAATCTAATTCCCCATGTGTTTTCTACATGTTTTTGCTTTTTAGAATCACATCATATTCAGTTCTATCCCAATCTTTCAAACTACCTAATTGCTAATGACAATCTTAAACATAGTTTTAATTTTCACGTATTAAAAAGAGTTTGTCCTTATTGAATCCTTTTAATTAGCCTTTGATATTTACCTTATATTTTTCTTGAATGTTACATGTCAAAATTTCCATTAACTTGCAACAAAATCCTAAAAGACTGGCAATTCATTGAATAAACTTTTTTCTCAGGATTATGACTAACTTTGCTGGATATAATATTTTTGGCTATAGTCCCAATACTTGGATATATAGTGTTCCAAGATCCATGATCTTTTAATGTTGCTGCTGCTAGCTCTTGTGTGATTCTAATTGTGACTCCATCATATTTGGATTATTTTTTTTTCTTACTGCTCACAATATTTTCTCCTTGACATGAGGGCTTTGGAATTTGGTTATGATGTGTCTGTAGGTTTTTCTTGTAGCATCTCTTTTAAGTGGTGATTGATGGATTTTTTTTTTTCTATTTCTTCTTAACTCTCTCGCTCTAACATTTCAGGACAATTTTCTTTAATTATTATATTATTACAACAAGATTCTTTTTTTGATCATACCTTTCACATGGTTCTATTATTCTTATATTTTCACTTCTTGAACTGTTCTCTAGATCTGTTGTTTTTCTTATGAGATCTCACATTCTTTTCTTTTTTTATTCTTAGATTTGTTTTATTATTTCCCAGTCTCTTAAAACTTCACTCTTTTCCCCTTGCCCAATGCTAGTTTTCAAGGAGTCATTTTCTTGAGTTTCTGGAAATCCTTTTCAAGTTGGTTGGATTTCTTTTCATAATCTTGTTTACTTTTGTTTTTGTTTTTTCCCTCAATTTCTTTCATTTAATTTTTTATAGTCTTTTTTTGAGTTCCATGAATCATGAATTATTTTTGGACAAATAACCATGGGGTAAGAGATTTTTTGTTGTTGTTGTTCTTATTTTTGTTTTAACTTTAGTTATCTTCCTCTGAAGATGAATCCCTGTCTTTCCTATTCCCATAGTAACTTCCAATGGTTGGATTCTTTCTCCTTTACCTGCTCATTTTTTAATTTATAGGTACTTATTGGTGTAATCACTAATTAGCCTAGACCTGAAATGTGGGGGATAGTGCCTCCAGCCTCAGGTCCTCCTTCAGTTATCCCCTGTAGCCTGGAACTGAAAGCTAGAACTTTGCCATCCTGTAAGAGTGCACAGCCAACAGTCCTTGCCCCTACATGCTCAGCCCTCATGCTGTGTGTGCTGGTTCCATCTTGCCCAGGGCTATGTTTTAGCAGCACAGCTGGTCTTGGTGTCCCGAATCAGTGGAGGTTCCCAATCTTCCCCACCTCACCACTACACACCTGTCAGATTGGCTAAGATGACAGGAACAAATAAGGATGAATGTTGGAGGGGATGTGGGAAAACTGGGACACTGATGCATTGTTGGTGGAGTTGTGAAAGAATCCAGCCATTCTGGAGAGCAATTTGGAATTATGGCCAAAAAGTGATCAAACTGTGCATACCCTTTGATCCAGCATTGCTCCTATTGGACTTATATCCCAAAGAAATACTGAGGAAGGGAAAGGGAGCCTGTGTGTGCCAAAATGTTTGTGGCAGCCCTTTTCATAGTGGCTAGAAACTGGAAAATGAATGGATGTCCATCAACTGGAGAATGGTTGGGTAAATTATGGTATATGAAGGTTATGGAATATTATTGCTCTGTAAGAAATAACCAGCAGGATGAATTCAGAAAGGTTTGGAGAGACTTACATCAACTGATGCTGAGTGAAATGAGCAGAACCAGAAGATCACTATACACTTCAACAACAATGCTGTATGAAGATGTATTCTGATGGAAGTGGATATCTTCAACATAAAGAAGATCCAACTCACTTCCAGTTGATCAATGATGGACAGAAACAACTACACCCAGAGAAGGAAAACTGGAAAGTGAATGTAAATTGTTAGCACTACTGTCTATCTACCCAGGTTACTTTATACCTTCGGAATCTAATACTTAATGTGCAACAAGAAAATTGGATTTACACACATATATTGTATCTAGGTTATACTGTAACACATGTAAAATGTATGGGATTGCCTGTCATCTAGGGGAGGGAGTAGAGGGAGGCAGGGGAAAATTTGGAAAAAATGAATAAAAGGGATAATGTTATAAAAAAAATTACTCATGCATATATACTGTCAAAAAAATTTATAATTATAAAATTAAAAAAAATTTTTTTAAATCTTCCCCATCTCAGGTTCCAGACTCTTCATATAGTCTGGGAGGGGAAAATTACTGTGGCTAGAGTCCCTTCCAACCCAGCTAGCCTCAGAACTCACTGCTTGTGGTTTCAGTGTTTGTTAACCTTCATTCTGGCCAAATCTCCATCCTGGTAGTTTTCTTTAGATCTTCTGATTTTCCCAGGAGGATCACTGTTCTGTCTCAACTCTTAATTTGTTTTTACTCCTCTATTTAAACTCTAAGGTGCTATTTTGTCTTGTTTATGGAGAGATTTAGAGAGCTTGGAATTTTCTGACCTCCTCCATCTTCCTAGAATCCTCTCCTTTATGTTCTCTTGAGTCTTATATTTGAATGTCAACTCATTTGCCTTTGTTGTTTTTTTTTTTTTCACTAAGAATACTTGAAAGCCCTCCAATTCATTAAAAATTAATTTTCCCCCTGAAGAATTATGTATAATATTGCTGGGCAGGTTATCCTTGGTTGTAATTCTAGCTCCTTTATCATCCAGAAAATCTAATTCCAAGTCCTCTTCTCCTTTATTCCAATTTTTAAGGAATTATTTTCTTTAGTGAGCTTTTGGACCTCTTTTTTCCATTTGGCTGTTTGCTTTTTAAAGAGGCATTTTTATTTTTGTTTTTGTTTAAAATTGGGTTTTTTCCCCAGTATTTTTTATGCCTCTCTTCATCAGATAGTCTTCTATTTCAACAGCCATTTCCCTATTGATAAATAATAATCAAAAGATATGCTCTATCAATTCTGAGGTACTACTTCATATCTCTTGGACTAAGTTGACAGGAAAAGATAATGAACATTAAAGGAGATGTGGGAAAACTGGGATGCCAATGCATTGAGGGCAAACTTGTGAAATGATCCAACTATTCTAAAGAGCAATTTGGAACTATGCCCAAAGGGCTATTAAACTGTGCATACTCTCTGATCCAACAGTGTCTCTACTGGGCCTCTCTCCCAAAGAGATCTTAAAGGAGAGAAAAGTACTGGAAAGAACCCACATGTGCAAACATTTATGGCAGCCCTTTTTGTAGTGGCAAGGAACTGGAGACTGAATGGATGCTCATCAATTAGAGAATGGCTAAGTTATGATACATGAATGTTATGGAATACATTCTGTAAGAAATGACCAGCAGGATGAATAGAGAGAGGCTTGGAGAGACTTACATGAACTGATACTGAGTGAAATGAGCAGAACCAGGAGATCACTGTACATGGCAACAAGATTATGTGATGGTCCACTGTGATGGATGTGGCTCTTTAAACAATGAAGTGATTTAAAGCAATTCCAATTGCTTTAAATGTGATGATACATGCCATCCACATCCAGAGAGAAAACTATGAAGACTGAATGTGGATGAACACATAATATTTTCACCTTTTTTGGGTGGTGGTTCTTTTGCTAAGTGTTTTTTTTTTTTTTTGCACAGCATGATGAATATGCAAATATGTTTAGAAGAATTACACATGTTTAACCTATTTCAGATTGATGTCTTGGGAAGGGGAAAAAGAGGAAAAGGGAGAAAGATTTGGAACACAAGGTTTTTGCAAAGGTGAATATTGAAAACTATCTTTGTATGTATTTGGAAAAAATACTATTTTTTAAAAATGACCTATGCCCAAAATGTTATAAAATCTTGCATTTCCTTTGCTCTAACCATGCTACTATGTATGAATCCAAAGATATTTTTAAAGGAAAAGAGCCTATATGTACAAAAATATTTATGGCAGCTCTTTTCTCAAGGCAAAAAACTTTGAGGAGATACCCATCAATTGGGAAATGACTGAATAAATTATGGTATGTGATTACGATGGACTATTTTCCTTTAGTAAATGATGCTCTCAAAAAAACCCTGAAAGTCCTCCATGAACTAAAGTGAAGTAAAATGTACTGTTTACAATTTAATAGCAATGTTGTGAGATGATCAGCCATAAATGACTTTGCTATTCTCAGCAATACAATGATCCGAGGCTTCTCTGGACTTAAGAGAAGTCCATACCCAGAGAAAGAATTGATTGTGTATGAATACAGATTGATAGAAAGATTGTGTATGAATACAGATTGATGAAAAATATTGAGGGCAGGGAGAAAAGAAGAGAATCCATTTTCTTTTGCAATATGCCTTAGTAAAAAACCTTTTATTTTAAATGTGTATACTAGGGGGGATATACCTAAGTACCTCAAGGAAGAGCTACTGCTGGGCACAGAATGTAAAAAGTTGGGGGGTTTGCACAGCGGGGATGGACAGGGATTGCAGTACTGGCTGTGGTAGATGTGGCTGTATCATAGACATGTCCCAAAACTGGCTGCACCATACCTTCTAGGGTCATAGGGGCTCATATATTTCATTCAACATCCTAAATATGCTAAATACTTGGGAGTAAGGAGAAGAGATAATGACTTCTGGCTTGTGGGTTCAAGGAAATCAATGTAATTTATAATACTGGAATGAAAAAGAAAAATTTGAGTATCACTTCCCCCCCAAAACAAACACCAAGCACAACTGCAGGTCACATTCAAAGAAATAAGAACATAAAAATTTGGGAACCTAGAATGCCAAATTTAAGACTTTATTCAGCAAGTTTTGAGAAGCAAGTTAGTTTCAGAGGAAAGTGACATATGCTTTTACTAATATAGTCCAACTTAGAAATAAGGGTTTAAAGTTAGTTGGAACAGTGACAGTGAGCACGTGTAAAAGAGAAACTGACTTCAAGAGACAAACTCTGGCGACACACTACATATAAATGTAAATATTACTCAAAATGAAAGTCCAAAAATGTTTAATGAATAAAATGGAACAGAAACAGGGATTTGGAAGTTAAGTCTGGCTTTAGACATTTTTGTAATTTTTAAAACTTGTTAAATATCAATTGACAAAAATAATGCAAATTGTTTTAGAAGTATACTTTCATTTTCATTTTTTTAACTCATTCTTTTCACAGAACTTATACAGTATAAATTTTATCAATAGTAGTCTTGTCAAATCATATAAGTCATAATTCTTATGCTTTCTTTAGAGTATGTTTTTGTTAACATTAGAAATATCTTTGAGTTGATTGAGAAGAACAAAGGCAGATTTCTGAAAATATTTTAATAATTAAAAATCTGTAAATTCTTCTTCTATTCTGTTGTAATGTAGTAACTGGTCTTCTAATCCATAACTGTCTATCAACTGAGTAAGGCTTAGTTTCTTGTTCTCCATAGACAATGTTGATTGCAGCTCAAAAAGTAACAGTTGGCTACTACTTCTCCACTTCTTTATCAATGACTGTAACTGTGAAAGGTTATTCTGAAATAGAAAACCGAATTATGAGTATGTTATCTAATTACATTAATTTTTTAAATGTAAAAACTATCTTGGGCCTACTTTAAAACTCAGAAGTTATTCAATCAATAAATATTTAAGGAGGACTTAAATGCTAGGGATACAAGTATAAAACAGTCCCCACTCAAAAGCTGCTTACATTTTAATGGAGGATATTTTAAAAATACCTATTATATATCTATATTATATTAAATAAATGTATATAACCATATATATAAAGTTAATAAGTACAATCACATACAAAGTGTCTAAATAAATACAAGGTAGTTTGGGAGAGAAGACTTTCCTACTCCTTTTTTCCCTATTTCCAAGGAAGTAAATTCTGAAAGTTTCAAAAAAAAAAAAAAAAAAAAAAAAAAAAAAAAAGAATCCAAACCATCCAATCCAACAAACCTTTAACATTTTGTGTCACAAAAGCAAAATGAAAAATCTGTCAATTATCTTCAGGCCCCATGCCTGTTTTAATCATTCAGCCTTCTACTTGAAGCAGACAGATGCTGATTTGAAAAATTTGAACTCCAAACTTCCCTCTAGTAGGTGACAAATAAGTCTAGCCTTGGAAGAGGGATCTGAAAGATGAAATTTGAGAAGGCAGAAAGCACAGAGCAGAACTTGAACAAAGAAAAGACATACTTCTAACCTACACTTTCATGAAAGTGAGATCCAGTGGTTATATATTACATATATTCTGGGACTTTTTCAAT
Organism: Sminthopsis crassicaudata; assembly: GCF_048593235.1. NCBI lineage: Eukaryota > Metazoa > Chordata > Mammalia > Dasyuromorphia > Dasyuridae > Sminthopsis > Sminthopsis crassicaudata. The sequence continues at coordinate 579,976,637 of NC_133618.1, read as the reverse complement.
GTATCAGTATTGACTTTTTTTCTTGCTCAAAAATACTATTTGTAATATGGGAAGACTCTCTTGAGGAGATTGAGGAAGGATACATGTGATAAGTATAAGAAGCAGAAAATATGATGCACTCAGGGAACAAATGGAGCTCTCCTTGAAGCAGACATCTCTAAAAGGACTTGAACAGGAAAATGTCATAGTCAGACTTATGCTTCATGAAAGTTACTCTGGTAGCTGAGTCAATTGACTGTAACTGGAAAAGCATAAGACAAAAGCTAAGAGTCTATGTAAAGTCATGAAATAGAGTGGTAATCATATGAGAAAAAGGAATGGATGGCATGAGTTGCTGTGAATGTGAGTCTTAACAACTAAACCGGATACAAGAGTAAGGAAGATAAGGGACAATGATGAGTCTGAGGTTGTAAGCCGAATGACTAAAAGAATAAGGTTGCTTAGAATACAAGATTTGGGAGGGTGGTGGAGGGAAGAAGGTGGAGAAGCAGAGGCATGCATGCAAAGTCAAGATGGCAGAGAAAAGCCAGGAAGCTGCTGGAGCTCTCCCAGTTTTCCTTGGAAACAACATGAAAACAAGCAACAGAAACTACAAAAAGATGGAATGAAACAATTTTCCAACCCAACATACCCTGGAAGAACTTCTGCAAAGAAACGGAAATGTGGCTCAGCTCAGATGATGTCCCAACAAACCAGCAGGAAGGTCTTAAGGACCCCTTGGTCCTGGCTCAATAGAATCACAGCCTAGCAGAACAACAGGGCAGCCTCAGTCCCAGTGGCAGAAGGCAAATGGCCAGCTTAGAAAACAAGGCCCCAGCAAGCAGGACACTAAGTCGATCTACCCCCTGCTGTGAGCAAGTCACCAAGCACAAAAGGGCCCTGTGGCCCAAGCCCAAATTTGCCCAAGAAGCTGTAAGGGAGGGCAGAAGAAAAGAAGAAAGAAAAGAGGAAGAAAAAAGAAAAAAGGCAGGGAAAATGAGAAAAGAAACCTAAAAGAACTTTGACCATAGAAAGCTACAATGATGACAGGGAAGACTCAAATATCAACTCGGAAGAGAACAAAATGCCCATGTGCAAAACCTCAAAGGGGTACAAGCTGGTCTCAAGCCCTAAGAGTCTTCTTGGGAGAACTCATAAAAGTCAAATCAAGGAGAAATAGAAGAAAAATTGGGATATTAAAAAAAAAAAAAAAAAGTAGTACGCAAGAAAAAGTGAACAGGAAAGGACAGACAACATAGATACTCTCAGCATTATGCCTTCACATCATCTCAAAATAGCAAGAAATAAATATATAATAATTAAAAGTATAAGAAAATATATAAAAACCTCCATATAAGTTAAAGCCTTCTGAAATAACTACAAAGAACTGAACTCTTTAAAAATTCCCACTCACGTTAAACCACTTTAAGTTTGCTAGAATACACTGAAAGTTAAATGTTAGATAATTTCAAAGGCCTCCTACAGTAGGTAAAGCCCATCCCTCACACACTATATAGCTGATGGAAAACACTGCAAAGGAAATGCAACTCATGATTGGAGGAGCCATGAAGAAAAGCCCAATAATTAAGAATATTCCATGGCCATGGGGAAAAAGGGTTTATAAATTCTGCCATTATTGTGTACCAGGAACATTTATACTTGTATACACAATGCAACATAACTAATTCACAGAGGCTGAGAATGCCTAGCTAGCAGACAGCAATACTGAAAGTAGAAACAGGGAAAACAAAAATAAAAAAGGAAGCCTGATTCTACTTCTAAGAATAACAGAAAAAGATGATCAAAATAAAATATCTGGTATAAGCCCATTTCCAAGAGATAACCAATAGTGAATCCTATTAAGTGACAATAAAGTGGTAAATTAGAAAGGGAAAAAAAATAGCCCTAAACTTGGGAGTCTAGGAGACCCAAGCTTACAGTTCCTGTCATCGTAGGCACCTCATAACTGAAGAACCCTGGGTTACTCCCCTTATCTGGGGTTTGGATTTCTCATCTATAAACAGAGAAGGGTAGAGAATTCATGGCCCTTAGCCCCTTCTCACTTAAAAGCTCTAATTCTATGAAAGGAGGAAAACAAAACAAACATTCCAGAAAAGGCAATAATATAATGAATATAAAAGTATGTGCTAAAAAAAAAAGACAAATTCTGAATATCCCTCCAAAGACAATCAAAATTAGCAAGAAACTTTAGAATTGAATATCAAAATCTTTAGAAAATGAAATCAGGATAAATCCCAAAGAAAAAATAAGCTAAACACTGGACTACATATATCAGTGTATGGAGAATCTCTTCAAATCACTACAGGAGCTTTTAAAAAAAAAAAAAAAAAATTTCTGACAGATCTAAGAAACTTCAAAACCCAGGAGGCTTTTAGCTCCTAGAAACAAGCCTGATACTGAGTGGGAAATCAACTTACTTGTTTGGAGGAGGACAAATACTGAATGGGCAGAATCCAGGAGCTAATCTTGACTGTTCAAGGCCTTAGCTATTGCTATTACACTATACACTGGACTTTGGTGCTAACTTCTAATTCTGATCTGAATGCCCTCTCCTATTCCTGTACCACTGGCTCAGAAACTTATATCCCTGGTAATTGAGCCCATATTCTATAAGACTGATACTTTTGGCCACTTCATGAGTGAGAACTATATAGCCACAACTGTCCACCCTGCTGCTCAGCTTGGGAAATCCTACCTAATGGTGTGAAGGTCTAACAAAAGCAAAGCCAAAGAATGTTATACTTGTGGCAAGTGGAAATGTTCGAAACAATTTTAAAGAATTTTTCTGTGTACTATATAGGATAAAAATTTTTTTAACAAAGTCATGCCCATTCTCAATTTATAAAATATATTTTAAGAACAACTATATCTGAGGGACTTAAAAACTCCAATCAACATAATGACTAATCATAAGTCCAGAGACACATGATGAATCATGTTACTTCCAGGCTGAGAGATGATGGACTCAAAGAGTACAGAATTAGGTGCTTATACAAAAGTACACATGTACGTGTATACACACACACACACAAAATCCTTTTTGTAATGACTAGAAATGGAAACTGAATGGATGCCCATCAGTTGGAGAATGGCTGAATAAGTTATAGTACATGAATGTTATGGAATATTATTGTTCTATAAAAAACAATCACAGGGCAGCTGGGTGGCACAGTGGATAGAGCACCAGCCCTGAAATCAGGAGGACCTGAATTCAAATCTGGCCTCAGACACTTAACACTTCCTAACTGTGACCCAGGGCAAGTCACTGGGCAAGAAATGATCAAGAGGATGATTTCAGAAAGGCCTGCAGAGACTTACATAAACTTATGCTTAGTGAAGTGAGTAGATTCAAGAGACATTGTACACAGAAGCAACATTATATCATGATCAATTGTGATGGACTCTTCAACAATAAGGTGATTCAGGCCAGTTCCAATAGACTTATATGGAGAGAGCTATCTGCACCCAGAGAGAGAACAGTGGGGACTGAGTGTGGATTACAACATAGTATTTTCAATTTTTATTGTTTTTTTTTTTCTTTTCTTTTTCCCATTTTGACCTGATTTTTCTTGTGCAGCATGATAAATGTGGAAATATGTTTAGCTATTTTTAAAGCTATATTTAAGTTATATTGGATTGCCTGTTGTCTATGGGAATGGGTAGGAGAAGAATTTGGAACACAAGATTTTGCAAGGGTAAAGGTTGAAAACTATCTTTGCATGCATTTTAAAAATAAAAAGCTATTATAAAAATGTATATTAAAAAGGTTAATATACATGTACAACCAGAAAAAAATAAAAATTATTTTTTTTAAAAATTAGGTATAGACTAGTATCTTATACTATACACCAAGTTAAGTTCCAAATGGGTATATGACAACTTAAATAAATAAAAAGAACAGGGAAGAAATTTGTTAATCTTTTGGCAAGGAAAGAGCTCACGACCAAAAGACGTAATAGAGTGTTTTTCAGGACATAAAATGGACAATTTTGTAATAATTTTTTGGTAAGTCTGCCTGCCATAAACTCCAGTGGTTTCCTGTCAATTCTAGGATTAAATCCAAAGCCTTTTATAGCCAAGCCCTCTCTTACCTTTCCAGTATTCTTATACCTAGCACATTTTTTCTGATCCAATGAAGTTAACTTCTTTGCTGCTCCTTGAATAAGAAACTACATTTTCAGCTCTGGGCATTTTTACTGGCTAATACTCCCTATGCCTAGATACCCTACCTCCTCCTCATTGTCTGTTGATTATTTCCAATTTATTCTGTATAGCTTATTTGTATATAGTTGTTTGCATTAGATTGTGAGCTCCTTGAGCACAGACTATCTTTTACATTTCTTTGAATAGCCAGCACTTAACAGTATTTGATACAAGGTGGGCACTCTAACAATGCTTATGTACTGACTTATTTGCTACTTTTATATACCCACCATTTGGTACAAAGCACAGGTATTTAAATATATATATATGCTAGATGATCTTTCTGTTCTCTTTTTAGTCTTGAATTTAAGTATCTTTCTAACAGTAGTAGTCTTATCTCTCCCTACAAACATGAGAGAATTTTGCTTACTCTTTTCTTGATAAGTGAGAATGAAATGTGACAAGAGAAGGCTCATTCTGTAGTGTAGATGGATAATATCTAGAAATGAAGTAAAAAACAAAATGCATTAATAAAAATTACTAACAAAGTTCCACACAGGATGAATCAAAGCATATTTTCAAAGAGAACAAAATCTAAAAAAGAAGCCATTAGTAGGATCTATGGCCTCCAATATTCAGATTCACAAAAATATTGCTAAGTAACCAGGTAAACTAGAGATGTGAATGTAAAAAGGTAAATTTGATCTTATAGGTATCAGATACTTGATGGGTAGAACTTGTAACTGGAATTTAAATCTAGAAAGATTTACCTTACTAAGAAAGTGAATAAAAGATGAAGGAAAAGGAATCTTATAAACATGATACAATAAAAAAACATAAGAAAATACAGAATTCAAAGTGAAGAAATATAAGTGAAAAGTATTTAGGCAAAAAATCAGATTAAAAGCCTAGGAAAAGATGGTAGTATCAAGGTGTACTTCAATTATAAATGTTCTTTGAATTTCCAACGGCATTTTCCAATTTCTAATGGCATTTTCTCAGTCCTCATCCTTCTCTGCAGCTCCTAAAACTTCTCCTTTCTCAGCCTTCTTTACTTATGTTATGTTATATGCTCCCTCACCTTAGGTATCTCCCAAGGCTCTGTGTCCTGGGCTCACTTTTTTCCTATATGCTCTCATTTGGTTATTTTACCTGTTGCCATTTGTCATCTCTGCTTATGATTCCTAAATCTACAGAAGGAGAGTCCTTGTCTTTTTACTGAGCTGTATCCAAAGATGATGGGCCATTTCAAATTATATGTCCCAAAGAATATACAAATCAGAGATAGTCCTTGATCTCAAAGAAGGGAAAAGCAGGGGAAGGACTCTGTAAGACAGATGAAAAAACAACCCAGATAAAGAGCTGGATGGCATATGAAACATGGTCTGACCAAATGTGAACTAAATATAGTAGGGTAAGTGAGTTTGCATTTATTCACCAATCAAGACAGCTCAGACCCAAGATGAGAGTTCCAGAACTGAGATTAACTCTTCAAGAACTGGGAATATGGTTTCTGTAAGTTCAGTCAAGAAAATGCTGTTGGTAGTAGCAGCAAGATGTTTTGGTGGATAGCTAGATGGGATATGCTGGAATTTTTTTTTTCTTCTGAAAGCTGAGCTGCTAATAATTCTTACTTTATCTTAATATTAATTTATAAAAATTGGAAAAATGATCAAAGAAACTGTTATTCTGGCTGATTCAGATCACTAGGAAGAACTGTATAATGGCAACTTTGGAGGAAAGTCACTACTTAATCTTAGAATAAAGCCAATCTTAGAAGAAAGCCAGGTAATAATAGTAAGATCAATACATTAGAGTTCAGCAAACAAAGGAGACAAGAATAATCTTACAATGATTTGTATGTAGAAAATAGCTTTCAGCAGAGAACAAATAGGTAGATCTATCCCATGGATTAAAATCCTATAGAGAGGGGTAGAACCAAGATGGCAGTGTAAAGGCAGGAAAACTTGTCCAACCTCTCCCCTAAATTGCTCCAAACTCTCTTAAATAATGACTCTAAATAAATTTTAGAGAATCACAACACCCAAAAAGATGGAGTAGAACATTTTCCAGCTAAAGGCAAATTAGATCTGTGACACTAGGGTGAGAGTCAGCATGGAGTCCTAGCAGCCCCAGATCCAGCTCCAGCCCAGACCCCAATATCTGTGAGGCTCCTGAACCTTTGAGACCCGGGACACCAGGGAGGACTCCAAAGGCCAGTGGAGATTCTGTGGCAACAAGGTAGGAGTGTGGTGTACAATGGTAGTGTACAATGCTAGTGCAGCCCAGGTCACCTAAGCCCCAGATCAGCCAACTAGCACAGTAGACCTTTACAATCACAGTGGGATTGGGACACACCTAACAGCTCCAGAACAGAAAAGAGCAATTGTGTTCAGACTCCTAGAAGGATGTCTGGAAGCAGTGGCACAAAACCCCTAAAGCTGGGGACAATGAAAACTCCCCCAGAAACAGAGCCCTGCTTTAACAGAGAGTTAAAGGCAGAGGAAAAGGTAGGGAAATGAGCAGAAAACAAAAAGTTTCTTGACCATTGAAAGTTATGGTGACAAAGAAGATCAAAACACACTCTGAGAAGATGATAAAGTCTAATCTCCTACATCCAAAGCCTCCAAGGAAAATAAGAATTTGGCTCAAGTCATGCAAGAGCTCAAAAGGGACTTTGAAAATCAAGTAAGAGAAACAGGAAAAATTAAGGATACAATTGAGAGAGGTGAAAAAGGAAATACAAAAAGCTACTGAGGTGAAGAATGCCATAAAAAGAAAAACTGGCCAACTGAAAAAGGAGGTACAAAAAATACTGAGGAAAATAACTGATTGGAATTATGTTCAAAAACTTAAATCTACTTTAACACTGAATAGTGGTTTTCTTGTGATATAATGATTGGTTATACTCAGTTATACACTCAGTGTGGAACATACAAGGGAGAAGCTCTCAGGGCCAAGGGGACTTTGGGAGATTCACAACTAGGAATGACTTCCCGAAAATTCACAAGCCCACTCTCTGGGAGGAGGAGTCAAGAGTCATTCCTACTTCTACCTTTGTGCTGGCTGGAGACATTCGGACAAGAGCTTTCGGGAACCAATAAGAGAGAAAGGCCTCCAAAAAACTAGCTGAGCCCATGTGAAGGAGATAAGATTTTGGAAGAGACAATAAAAGATTTGGACTTTAACTCCTATTGAAACTGAACTAAAGCCAAGGATGCCTCCAGAAGCTTCCCAAGAAATCTGCTCCCAGAGAACGTAATGATAACAACTTAGAGAACAGAACATTACATTATGGCATATATAAATGTTATGGAATATTATTGTTCTATAAGAAACTATCAGCAGGAAGATTTTAGAGACTTAAGTGAAATGATGCTAAGTAAAATGAGCAGAACCCGGAAGTTCATTATACACAACAAAAACAAGAATGCATGATGATCAATTTTGATGGATGTGACTCTTTATAACAATAAGATGATTGAGATCAATTTCAATGATATTATGATGAAAAGAGCCATCTACACCAAGAGAGAGGACTGTGGGAACTGACTATGGATCACAACATAGTATTTTCACTTTTCTGTTGTTGTTTGCTTGCATTTTGTTTTCTTTCTCTTTTTTCCTTTTTGATTGATTTTTCTTATGCAGCAAGATTACTGTATATATTAATGTATGTAGACATATATTGAATTTAACATATATTTTAACATGTTTAATATAGATTACTTGCCATCTAGGGAAGGGAGTGGGGGAAAGGAGGGGAAAATTTGGAGGTTTTTAAGGGTCCATGCTGAAAAATAATCCATACATAAAATAAAAAGCTTTAATGAAAAGAAAAAAATATACAGTTAAGCAAATGGAAGCTAATGACTTTATGAGAAATCAAGATACAATAAAGCAAAGCCAAAAATATGAAAAATTGGGGTGAGGGGGCAGAAATGTGAAATATCTCATTGGAAAAACAACTGACCTGAAAAATAGATCTAGGAGAGAGAACTTAAAAATTACTGGTCTACCTGAAAGTCGTTATCAAATAAAGAGCCTGGACCTCATCTTTCAATAAATTATTAAAGAAAACTGTTCTGATATTCTAGAACCAGAGGGTACAATAGGAATTGAAAGAATCTACTGATCACCTCCTTAAAGAGATACCAAAATGAAAACTCCGTAAGAATATTATAGCCAAATTTCAGGTCAAGGAGAAAATACTGCAAGCATCCAGAAAGAAACAATTCAAGTACAGTGGAGCCACAGTTAAGATAACGCAAGATTTAGCAGTTTCTACATTAAAGGACCACAGGGATTAGACTATGATATTCTTGAGGGCAATGGAGCTAAGATTACAACCAAGGATCACCTACCCAGCAAAACTGAGTATAATACTTGAGAGGAAATGATAGATATTCAATGAAACAGAGGATTTTCATGATGAAAAGGCCAGAACTGAAGGGAAATTTGATATTCAAATACAGGATGCAGGAAAAGCATAAGGAGGTAAACAGCAAAGTGCTATCATAAGAGATTTAATGTTTATCTGTTTAACATTCCTACACTGAAGGATGACACTTGTAACTCAGAATTTTTTTAGTGTTACAGCAGTTTGAAGATGGACACAGGTGTGAAATTAATATGAAGAATAGTATTTTTTTTTTAATGATGAAATTAAGAGGTGAGATAAGAATGTATTGGGAGAAAGGGAAAGAAGAGAAGTGGAATGGTGCAAATTACCTGCCATAAAAAAGAGGCAAGAATAAGCTTTTGCACTAGAGGGGAAGAGGAGGAGAGGGTGAGTGAACGAACCTTACTTTAATCAAAATTGGCTCAAATAGGAAATAACATACATATTCTGAGGAGTACAGAAAATTATCTTACCCTGCAAGAAAATAGGAAGGGAATGGAACATGGGAAGGAGGGCGTATGATAAAAGAGAGGGCATTTGGGAGGAGGGAGTGGTCACTAGCAAAACATTTTTGACAAAGGACAGGGTGAAAGGAGAAAGTAAAAAGAGGAGGAAATACAATTAGCAATAATAACTGTAAAAATTTTTCGAAGTTTCTCTGATAAAACCTCATTTCTCAAAAATAGAGGGAACTGAGTGAAACTGCCCCAATTGATAAATGATCAAATTATATGATGTGCCCAAAAGGCTATAAAATTTATGCATATTCTTTGACCTAACACCACCACTGCTAGGCAAGAATATCAAGCGATTTGGAGAAAATTAAAAAAAAAAAAAAAGAAAAGAAAAGAAAAAGAAAATTACTCATATGTACAAAAAATAATTTATTTCCTCAGAGCAAAAAAAAAAAAAAAAAAAAAAAGGGAAATTGAGAAGATGCCCCATCAATTAGGGATTAGCTCAACAAACTGTAGTTTGTGTTTGTGATTGAATATTATCCAGCATGCTCTCAGGGGAAAAAAAAAATATCTGGAAAGTCCTCCATGAACAAAGTGGTCTAGATAAATGGATTTACAGTAGGTTAAATGATTATATTGTGATATGATAGTAAACTTCTCTGGTTTGCTCTCTGGAAGCAGTTTTCCTAAAAGCTAACAAAGTTGTCTCAGATCTGATTGACACCTGTCTCCCCTGACACAACTTCTGGTCATCTAAGGGCATAAAAATTCCTATGCAGAATGAAGCTGGGGCCCTTCAGACTTGATGAATATCAAAAAGCTGAGCAAGTCATCACACCAGACTGGACTTGATGATGGAGGTGGGTTTGAGATGAGGGAGGATGTCTATAGAAGGTAAGTATCAGTGTGCTTGCTGCAAAGCCTTAATAGGTTTGGGCTCCATAAACCTATTGTAAACTACCGGATGACTTTTGAGTGCCTCATTTCATCCTCAAATTGAACCAGAAGTAAAAGAGGGTGACAGCTCTCAAGGCTTTCCCTAATACAAGGATATAATTAATGAATTAGGTTTGTTGTCAATTTAGACAAAAGTTTCCAGAGTTTAACTCCAGAAGTTTAACTTCTGCCCAGTACTGTTTCCAACACTTTTTTCAATGATTCAATGATAGCATAGTATATTTATCAAATTTACAAATGACACAAAGCTGGGAATGATAGAACATTACATGACAATAAGGCTCTAACTGATTAGAACATTTGGAAAAATTTAATAAAATGACCTTTGAACAGGAATAAATATCAACTTGTACTTTTAAGGTTCATTCATTAAAATCAAAGGAGATGTGGCAGTTTATCTGCCCTACAGAAGGCTGTCAAAAGCCTTATTTCTTAATCGGTAGGAGAGTATATTATGTGTTACATACATCCATTTGCTGTAATTTATCTTATGAAACATATTTGGGCAACCAATCTTAAGTTCTTACCTTTGATCTATACATTTTGGCCAATTTTAGCCTTCGAAGAAGCTCTTCTTTCTCTTGAACTTGCTTCAACAATTTCATCTTTTCTTCAAGCAATTCTTGCTTGCCAACGTTGCAGCCTTCTGATGCTACCTGGGGGAGATTATCTGGCAGAGTACTTATGACCAGGGACTTGTTTCTAGAAATATCAACATCCATTGAGCAGTCTTTCAAAGACAGACTTTCTTCAGCTGCTTTTTCTATATTTTTACAGTTTTCTGGAGACCCAGAACAGTTTTCACCACTGGAAGATGTTGCTTCCTTTAAAGTAGCAGAGCTATTTTCAGTGCCTACTTTAAGACGTTTTGCCACAGTATGATAGGAATGAAATGAACTTCTTGTTTTCTTTAACCGTTCTCTCAGTGTTGTACTCATTGGCTAAAAAAGGAACCAAAATTAATATTAATTTTTTTAAAATGTAAATAAAGCAACCACTCAAACAACATCCCACTTGTATGGCAAACATCACCAGATGCCAGATGCATTCTGTTTCTACACCCTATTACACTGCACATAGCCCTATTAATACAGAGAAGGAAACTTTAATATCCATGTAATGGGAGTTTCCTTTTAGAGGAGTACAGAGTAAAATGTAAAGGAGAAATTGAAAGCACTCAAAAAAGGCCAAATTTTTTCATTCAAAAATAAAAAAGTTGAAATTACTCAAGTAATTCAATTTATGACCTTAGTTATAACCTGATACAGAAGTACCTCTGTGCTATTGCCAAAAGTATAGTTTCCAAAAAAATCAGAAGTGATCATTTCAAGTTAAGTGTGAGTATTTTTAATTAAAGTATCATAGGATATCATAGGAAAAGCACTCGGTTTGAATTATGTTTGTTGCACCGGCCGATATTGATCTTGGACAAATGCTTTTAACATGGGAACTGAAGTTTCTCCTGCAAAATAAGAGTTGGACGAAATGATTTCAAAAACCTCTTGTACCTTAAAATCCTATTACCCACTTTACACATTATGCTACGACTGACATTTCTGGTGATTCATTCAACCAAACATTAAAAATGTGTTCTGCTTTAATACAGTACAGCGCTTCGCGTGCAAAAATGAGAATCCCCCGTTCAAACAGCCGTTAAAAGCAGCTCCCGAGGACGCGCCCCAGGCATACCTGTTTCCCAGAGTGCAGAGTCGGGGGACCGGCGGCCACTTCCCGGGCCGGGGGAGGCGCGGGGAAGGGCGGAGCTCCATCCGATGGAATTTCCATCTCGAAAATGGAACGTTTGCTCTAGAAAACCCAAACGCATAAAACTTGAAGTAATAAAGTATGTTTAAAAACGACCACAAATGCTCCCTGCCCTCGGTCCCGAAGAGCTTCCACGTCTGGCACTAGATGCAGGACTGTTAATTGCAGATGCCCCCCGGGGACCAAGACTTCGGAAAACTCTAGGCTTAGAAGCCGCGCCTCCCAACATTCCTCCTCAGACGTCCGGACCAGCCAGCCTCCAGCCCCAAGGAGAACCGAAGCCCAAGGAAAGCCCGGCCGCGGAGAAAGGGTGCTCCCGCCGGGCGGCAAACTCACGCTCCAGACAGAGAACTAGGAGCGCGCCAGAGGCGACGCGAAGCGGAGGACGCCGAGGAGAACGCGGATCGCCCCGCCCACCACCTCCTTTCTTCGCCTCCACCGAGGGGAGACCGCGCACGCGCGCTGGGGTGGCGGCTACACTTCACCGGCACTCTCGCCCCGCCCCCTCCCGGCGTGCGGGAACGCAGAGCAAACTCGGAAGGAGCCGCCGTCGGCCCACGGGACAGAACGGGTGGGGCGGGGAAAAGGCCGCGAGACTTCTGTTTGCTTCCAGAAGAGTAAAAAAGGATCCACCTTCGTGGAAGAAAAGGGAATGTAGTTTCTGGCCTCCGCCGCGGCCCCGCGCGGCTTCCCCGAGCCAGAGCCCCTCTGGCGCCTCACGTAACCAGGTCACGTAAGGTCACGACCTCTGCCCAAAGCCCTGCTTCCGCCACAGAACGGACGGCGGTCTTTTCCGGACCGCCTGATTACAGACTGGTCTGTGGAAGCTTCCCGGTTACTAATAATCGTTAGCGTCCGTGACGGGAGTGGAGCTCGATCCGGTGCCGCGGGGGCACAAAGCCTCCCTATCTTTTTCTGAGACACATCGCCGCTTCCGGCCCACAGCGGTCGGGTCCCCTCCACACAGAGCCCCGAGGGAAGTGCCCAAAGCTCAGATTCCCGGCCCTTCTTCCTCCGTAAACTCCGGCGGTTCTCCAAGTTCCATCTCTACTACTTTGTGGGGGACTGGTGGGCCCCGGACCGAGTCCCGGGTCTGGCGTCATGAAGGTCCGATGTGGCCTCGGTCGCTTTCTCACTGGGTGACCCCGAAGAAGCCCCTTGACCCCTGTTGGCCTCAGTTTCCTCATTTGCTAAATGAGCTGGAGTCCGCAGACAGAAGTCTGTAGCGTTACAGCCCGTACAGAGCCACGAGTGGGGGTTGGGTGAGAGTTGTCTGCACCCCACTCTTGCTGACCTTGGCGGCCTTCAGCATTTCCAGACCGGCTGTAGCTGGCACTGCTAGGTCCCACCTGGGACACACCCCCTTATGACTTCTGTTTGCGCTCCCGCCCTCCACTTACAGGATCACTTAGCAGCTTGAATGTCTTCTGTATCCGAGCGCCAGAGTTCTGACCCACTACCCCATTCTTCCTCAGAATCAGCCAAATTATCACCCAGGACTTAGTGGGGCTGATACTGCTCCCATGTATGTCTTATTTATGCCTTTTCTAAAAGCTTTCCTTCATAAGCAGTGTTTCCCTCTTGGTTTTCTCCCTTTAGAACTGGCTTTTGTGTTCTCTGGGTATCTTCCCCTCTGGGGAAAAGAGAAATCCAAATTCCCTAGAGAGTGTCAGCATCGAGTTACAAAGGGAGCTTCATGAGGACCTTACAGATGAGGAAAAAAGGATTTTGACGGTTTATACTGTTTTAATACTTCTTTCCAAAACTTAAATCTGACAGGATAAGTGATAGCAAGTGATAATTAGTGAGTTGGAACACTGCAATAGAGGATCCTGAGCAATAGCATTAGAAAGGTACTAGCAGTTATACGGTGTTAGTCCTAGAATCCTGAAAAAGGCTGTTAGTCCTAGAATCCTGAAAAAGGCGCCAGCGGGGGATTTGCACACTCCTGGGCTGCCAGAGACACTTGGCATTTGAGACAGCAGATACAGAAGTTGCACTGAGAATCATGGCTGTTCTAATCTTCACAAAGCTGAGCACCTGAGAGAGGATGTCATTTGCCCTTGTTCACAAAGGAAATAAACAAGATCTGGACCCAAATCCATAGCTATTACTGCAGTAAATTAAAGCTACTACCCAACTATTCCACCACTACCCTATTTTTTAAAAATTAGTTCAATTGGTGAAAACATTACAGTTATGAATCTGAGATAACAGCAACACACTGAAGTAAATATGTTCTTCAGGCATTAAGAAATAAAGGACCAAAATGTAGAAAATACTGCTCAAAGTGATCAATATTCATGCTGATTATGATCAATCAGCATAGAGCTGGTAGTGCAAGTTCACTTATAGGAATAAAGATATCCAGAGAAAAGCTAGGCCTTATGAGACTTGCAAAGAGGAAACATCAAGAAAAGGAAACAGTACCAAAAAAAGGCCATGGATATGAAAATCTGTTTAAAATATATAATACAGGGTATAATTTTAAGTATGAAAAAAACTCAGGTGGAAGTATAGAGCCTGTTTCACTGATCACTCTTCCCTCATAGACCATAATCACAGGCCTCAGGACTATTCTGTAAATAGAGATGCATGAAACTTTGAAGAGTTTTCTCTTCCACAAGGAGGGCTGATACTGCAGGATCCTTCTTCATGGCTGCTATCCAGAGCCTAAGTTTCAAAGTGTGGTTCACACAGCTGGAGAATAGATTTAAAAAGGGGAAAAAAAAAATGTATTACCTGCATGAAATAGGAAGGCACCACAAATTTTCACATTTATTAGTGTTTTTACTTTACAGTTGTTTTTTTTTTAATTTTTCACTACCACCTTTTAAAAAATATTTCTTCACCCTAAATAGAACATATTTTGCCTCTGGCTTATCCTCTCCAGAGAAAAACTGTTAACAGTGCATTAGGAGATATGAGGAATTCATTTAGACCCTTATTCTACTTCAATCAGCATTAATTTGATATTTTACATTAATCATATATATAATTAGATAAGAAAGGTATTAATAGTAGGCTTCAAACTTTAATTCAATGTTTGCCACTTGTTTATCAGTTATGAAGCTTACTTGCACAAACACAAGAAAGTTGAAAAAGCTATCTCCATCCAACCCCAGTATGGCTAGAATGCTTTAACTCTTTGGAAAGTCTCCCAACTTGTTTTTGTACCCACAGGTGTCCCACATAAGCAGGTAACTGTCTTATGACCACTTAGTCAACAGAGCTGTCCATTGCCTTGCCCCTCCTATGAGCAGTTAGCCATTGGAGATATCCCATGCTTCACCCAATGCACGCCTTACTTATATACTATTTTTTAGCTGATGCTTCTTTTTTTGGCTCTCAAAACAAGACCTATCAACCAATTGAGATTTTTGTGTTGCCCCTCCATAGGGTTCCAGATTTAACATGGCATCAGATATTCTAAAAACAGTATCTGGGGGACCAGGCATATCTCAGGAAAATCTGGGGTCCATTACATTAGAGGGGGTCATAATAAAATGCTACTGGCTTGGAGCTCTGCCTCAATGACTTTTCTTGCAGATTAGACAATTTTTGACTCCACAAAAGAAAAATAGATATATTCCTTCCTTACATTCACTTTCAAATTGTCCTTTTCCTACCATCATTCAGCAAGCTCCTCCTTTTGAGGTTTACTACATACTTCTTGATTATCTGAGTCCACACTTTTTCTGAATTATCTACAGACTTCCAGATCATTCTACCTTCTTTCTTTATAGTTCAGTAATTGGATTACAGTCTTCCTTTGTTGTCCAAATTCTGCCCTGATGTTTGCAATGCCTTGCATTGATAAGTATCAATGCCCCCAAATACTCTGATCTCTCAATTCTTCAGTCTTCTTAACTTCTCAACTTCCATAACTCCATTTTCATCCCGTCTTGACTATGTGATGATCTTATACACAGCAAATGCTTAATAAATGATTGCTGAGTTTAACTGAATGATAGATTTATTTAGAATGTCAAAACTAGAAAGAACTTCACAATTAAGGGTATAGAGAGTTGAACTTGTTTAAGATCACCTAACTAGTGTCAGAAACAAATGTCTCTATGTCTAAATTCTTAGAAACACGCACAAGACCATCCAGTATGTTAAATATGACCCATCTTTAAAGATCACATTATAGTACTATAATTAAAAGCAAATAATTTCCATGAAAACAGCAGAAGAAAACCCCAATATCACAGTTTGTCATAATGTGCTGATTTTCAATCAGTCTTTGCAATCTGGGCTATTTGAATGGAGTGGTATGAAAAACTTAAATATAACATTTTATCAAAGAGTGAATGGACATCTTACCCTTGCTTTGGAAAACTAAGCTTTTGTTGTTGATCTTATGTTTTCAAAGAGGACTCAGGCCATCACAGTGATATCTTGACGTACATGGATTTAAGTAAGGCAAAGTTGCATAGTTTTTAGCCTTGCTCTGGGCCTAAAGCCTGTGATCATTGGCATTATACACTGACATTTTTTACCAGGAGAATACTAAGTTATTTTAAAAGTTGACTTTACTTCCTAACATCCTAATTCACCTTTTCCTCCTAAAAAAATATTAATTTGGGATGAAATTATTTCAAAAACCATCTTTCAGAAGATCAAAAAATTTACCACAACAGGGGAAATGCTTTCTTACTCTGCTATCTCAAATGATCCCAGACGTTCAAACCAGGGCCAAATGAGGTAATCGATCATGGATACAGTGTTGCCACCAAAGAAAGTTGTCTTCTGACGAAAAAGAATCTGAAAAGTTGGGCAGACAAAAAATAAGTTCTGGTTATTATAAGTTCTCATTCAGCTACTTAGAGAACCAGTTCTAATAAATTAAATCCAAACCAAAGAGAGAAAAAGCTTTCATTGTCCCACTAGCCCTGGCTTTTTGTTATATTTTTTTGCCCAGTTGAGCCCTCTGACCTTAGGATTTGTTGACTGCTTAAAAGTAAACAATCCTTGAATTTTCAGATATGTAAATTAGCCCACACTATCAGACAACGAAAATACAAAAGCAAGTGAAGTAACACTTGATTTAATGCTGAGATGAATGTTAAAATAACAGGAATATGACATATTTGAGATTTAAAAAGTTTTTGGAAGAATGATATTGCTAAATTTCTACCAAAATGGGAGGAGAGTTGAGTAAAGAAAAACACTTTAGCTTATGTGACATGTATTTTTTTTTTTTAATAGATCTGTGACTTCACTGGTCTCCCTAGTGAAGAATTTCCTGTTAAACTGTTATGGGCTAGAACTCTGAAATGAGGATTCTTACAAAGTGTTAAGTCAGTGGAATTGATAAAAATTCATTACATGTATTTAGTCCTTACTATGGTTCTACAAGATTTACACCTATGATAAGAGAGTATATAAGCTCAGACAAACCAGAATCAGAACTAGGGAAGAAAGATACCATGGTGGTAGTCCTCCTGCCTCCCCCACAGAAACCAAGACACATTCAGGAGGACCTGAAAGATAGGAAAGCTTTAACTTTTGGACTTTAACCCCTGGTTACTCTTGTGGTGATTACTGAACTGAAAGGAAGGCTGATCCCAGAGACCGCCAGGAAACTGAACCAAGAAGAATATAACATTACTCTAGTTAATTAATCAATGCTAATTAATTCCTGCTTAGTTATTCAGGGCCAATGGGGTGCCCATAAATGTTTTAACAACCAGCTATCCACAAGTTGAATATGCATTATAAACATTTTCTCCATCACTAAGTCTAGACAATCAAAAGTAAATAAAGCCCTAGTTTGACATTAGCTGGTTTCTGAAGTATAGATGCTCACACTGAATATTTCTCTCCCAAACTAGTTCTAACTCCCCAGTTCCCTGCCCAAGATACTGAGATATTAAATAACTTGCTCAGCTTTTACAAAGCCAGTATGTGCTTAAAGCCAGACTTGAAACCAGGTCTTTCTGACACAACCAAGTCTCAATTTACTCTGTGTATATTTGCTTAAACTTTGGTTATATGATGGTACTCTTTTTCCCAAGGCAGCCTGTCTGATCTGCAAGTCAACAAAGATCATTTGCCAGGGAACAGAGCAGAAAAACGTGACATTGTTCACAAGATGGGTAACCAAAACAGATAGATACTATACTGAACAGGACATCTGAACCACTATGAAGGCTCTTATCTTCAATGAATGAATGATAAAATCTTTATTAAATGTCTGCTGTGTACCAGGCAATGTGATAAGTACTAAGGAATATGGATTTTAAAATACTAATAAGAGGTGACCAGGGAGGAGAGAGAAAGCAAAAAGGAGGGCACACAGAAAATGAGGGGGCCTGCTGGCCAGCCAAATGGGATATGCAGCAGAAACATGGTCTGATTTCAGAGCCAGTCAAATAAATATGTGGGCTAAGTGGGCTAGTTTGCCCATATTTGGTCACTAATCAATTTGGAGCATCTGGATAAGAGTACTGCACTTGGAATCAAGGAGACTCATCTTCCTGCATCCAAATCTGGCCTCAGACACTTACTTAGTTGTGTGATCACACACAACTGTGTGTGATCACACAACTGGGGGCAAGTCTATTCGCCTCAGTTCCTTTTTTATGAAATGAGTTGGAAAAGGAAATGGCCAATTGAAGCAGGAGAGAAACTCTTCCCTTTACTAAAGGGGATGAAGAGGGTTTAGAGAAACTGTTTGCTTTGCTGAGTTGTGTTCCCTTTATGAAACTGTATTTCCTTTTGATCTTGAAGTGAGTGTAGTCCCTTTAAGAAACCGATTTGTGATCCTTTTTGATTTGTGATTCAGATTACTCCCAGCCCCTCCTGGCTGATACATTAAGCCTGCACCTTTGATTCACAAATCCTGATCGAAAGCACGCCTTTGAATTCCACTAAGAGATCCTTTATCTAAGCCAATTTGGGACTTCTTTAGCTAAATCTCTCATTATAAAAAGAGCCAAGCTAAAATCCTCTCTTAGCAGAGATTCTAAACATGCCAGCCCTATGCTTGGCATGTCAAAGGGTCTCTGCCCACTGGAATACTGCTTCCAGTGCTATCTTCTCTTTACCCTCACCTATTTCCTTACCAAGACTTTAACCTTACTTCCAATCCTCATGTAAACCTCTTATCAATCTAGGTTTTCTAGTCTGTAAATTCCTTTACGAGGGACCTCTGAGCCGCCAGAAGGAAGTCCCCAAAACTCCTTACCCTTGTGCCGAATCCAAAAGGATTTCAGGGAAGCTCCATTTGACTCCCTGAACCCCAATTCTGCTCATTTAACTCTCTGACTGATGAGAATTAGGAAAGGGGAAACCCCTTTTGGTTAGGCGCAAGGATAGTCTAGTGACGGCGCAGTCCCCTGTAAAGGAATTTACAGGCCTGAAAACCTAGATTGATAAAAAAAAAAAAAAAAGTTTATTGTATTGGAAATAAGGGTAAAGGTAGAAAGATGCCAGGGTCAAGGGTGGTCGCTGGGCGGACAGGAACCCTTACATGGCCGGAAGGATACCATGTTTTAGAGCTCCTGCCATGAGTGGACTCCAGAGTTTCCTTTTTATGATCTTGAAGGTGGGTGGAGTCCCAGCCTCCTGACTGGTTTTAGCCAGAGTTAGCATTAAATAGAATTCAATGGGTTTTTAGATAAGGAAGAAGGTGTTTGTGGGGGTTGGGGAAACCTGAGCAGATAGTGGGGGGGCTGGGAAAGCCCAGATATCATTGGATTTCAAAAAGGGTGCTTTTTGACCAGGATTTGTGAATCAAAGATCCTATCTTCTTCAGCCATGGGGGGTTGGGAATCAGAAAGGAATCTTAAAGGGACCTCAACCCCCATCATGACCCCAGAAACCCTAATTTCATTTGGGTACCCTAAATCTAAACCTCATCAATCTGTGATCCCTTTCAAAGTCTCAGCCCCTCCTGGGAAAGGCATATCCCTCCAGATAAGTTATCTTTCCAGCATGCCAGCACTTTTGATTCAGTTAGAAATCCTGGTCAAAAAGTACCCCTTTGAAGTTTTAATTCCAATAGAAGATCTGAGCTGAAAACTGATAAGAATCTAAGCCTGGGAATCTCCGCTCCTGAAGTCCCAAGACTCCTTAAAAAGGGCAGTATCTGGACTTGTTCTTCACAGATGGCCTAAGCAATTTGCTAGGATCCTTCCCAAAGATTCTCTCAGTGTAAAATTCCATTTCCCAATAGACCTCTGCCACTATAGAAGTCAATCTTTTAGCAAACTGATTTCTATCCAACGATAAACTTTCATTTTGCAATTAATAATTCGGGAATAAGTGACTTCTTTCACTTTTAAACCTGTGGCCAATTAAAGGGGGATTTTAACAACTCTCTTATTGCCACTAACCTCATCACCACCAGGAATTGAGGGGATTCAAACCTCATCACAATCATTCTAGAATCTTTGCCAAGAGACCTCCAATTGAGGTCATGAAGAGTCAGACACAACAGAACAATGACAATATTAATTAGGATGGGCTAGGATCATAGTATAGGAGCTTTATTTTGAAGATAAAAGTCCTCCACATTTTACCTCAGCCAATATTTTGCCAAGGAAGAGGTAAAAATGGGAAGATGAGCCAGGTGGTCACATATCTTCCCAGTCAGAGTTCAACTTGGATGGGTTCTGGGAGAGATGGCCTGGGGCCAGGGAAAGGATGAGAAGGGAAATTGGGGGGAGGACAGAATTATGAAGAATTATGGCCCAAAGAATTTAAATTCACAGATGGAAGTTGTTAGCAAAGCTATTAAAGTTCTATTCATTTGTAAATATGTCATTAAACATAAACCACTGCTAAGTTATACCAATTCCCAGGTATTCCTTAAGTAAACTAGCTAAGAAGGGATGTCAGTAATAAACTAGGCTAGTTAATAAAAGGCAACTTCAGCTATTGTAGTTGAAGAAAAAAGTCACCTATTTTCCAAGAGTTTCTCTAAATGAAAGTCTAAAAGATAAATTTAAGTAGTTTATCTTTCAGTCCCATTTCTTTACATTGGTATACTATGCGATCCATTTCTGATTGTTTAAACAATACATTTGCACCCTTTCAATGCTTTTCTATGCTACTTTTAATTTGTTTGTGTAGCTTTTTGCGTATGCATCTTAGCCTCTCTACAATAAATTATAATTTAGGAGAAAAAAATATGCTTAACCAAAGTTTTGCATTTTTCCTAATACCTGGTAAACTGTTCTAGAAATAGTATGTCCTTTAATGTTTGTTCAATTGAATTAAATTTGATGTCTCCTAACCTAAAAATTCCTGTCTACCATAAATGGATACTGTAAGATCATCACCTTTCCTTAATAACTCTAAAAATAGATTTAAAATATAAATTGAGTGTTTGGAAAATTAGTCACTTATAAATAATAAACTTAACTCTAGTGAATGCATCATACAGCTCTGATTTTCAGCACAAATCATAACTGGTCTATAAGTTAGCAGGTAAGACTTGAAAGTTGTGTGAGGTTTAGAGAGGATAAATTACTTGTATATGGCTAAATAAGTTGGATCTTCTTGATATACAGGTCTTCTGAATACAAGTCCAGTATTATATACATAATGTCATATTGCCTTTTCTAGTAGACATAAGGAAGGGTTTAGCACCAATTCTTTATAGTCAGTAGAATTTCATTAAACATTATCTAATACTAATTTATAATTAATTTTGTAAAAAGAATACACTTTTATGAAATACTTTTCTTTTTGCAAATCAAGTCCTCATCACATTTTGCACAACTCTTAAAATTTCCCCTGACTGAGTAAAAGACAATCAGAAAAGATTTAATTTTTCCCTATTAAAAAAGTTACATTAAAATTTAAAAGAAAAAATTTACTGAAGTTAGTACAAAAAACTACCCTGCAGGAAAAAAAGGAGAAAAGACCAAGAGGAAAATACGTTTTTGAAAGAAGAAAACAGGAATAAGTTGGCTTATTTGACTATGTTTGATACAAGAAACATTCCTTTTACCTCCTCCAGATTGCTGAACACCATACGGAGTTCTGCTTTCTGAGCAGAGCAATCTTCTCCATTCTTTACAGCTATCAAAGATTCCTTAGACAAAAGTGGTACCTAAATAAAGTTTGCAAATATTGTTCAAGGATGAATATATATTCATCTTAACATAAAAACATAGCAGAGTATTTTTCTCATTTTGATCCTTGAGTATACTAATTTACAGATTTTACAAACACTTTTTAAGTATTCCTTTGTTTTCAGAACTACATTTTACAATTAAAGGCAGTATTTGAACATAAATCAATGAAGGCAGAAGATCTTTCATTATGGATTTAAGGTATCTGTGTACTACTCTCTCATATCAATATAGAGATCCCTATTTTTAATCTTAAACTTAAGGGAACGATATTAGTGGACACATCATATGCATGTACAAATATGGAGAGAAATATGCTACATTCCTGAGGGGAAAAAAAGAAATACAACATTTGTTATAAGAAATTTTATTTTATAGCAAGATGTGTTTTCAATGTGACTTTTGTTTTGACCTCACTTCTGCCACACTGACAGTGGTTTTCTACTTTACAACTTTTAATTTCCCACTTTTCCCCTTCCATTACCTTCTACAATGTCAATCTCCTCTATCATATCATCCTCATCTTGCTTTGACAGTTAGTTTCCCAGTAAAGGGTAGTTCTTCCCCTTTCATAAGCTTTCTCTAATCCCATGGTCTGAGTAGTTCTTCCTCTTTCATAAGCTTCCTCTAACTCCATGGTCTTTCCCTTTTAATATAGTTCCTAAATCTGTCTGATCACAATATTTACTTTAAAATCTATATCTTCTAGTTTTATTTCATATCACATAATACTTTGCATATGATAAATTATTGAATTATTAGATTGAAATATTCCTTTCTCAAAATATAATCTACCTAATTTTAATATTTTCTGCATATAAACTACCAAATTAAGGCATAACACTTTAGAAATGTCATCTAAGACCATTAGTTTCAAAGTATAAAACACATGCTTATCAATCATATATTGTTTAGACCCATCTATATTATATTTATGCTATTTCCCTTTGCATTTTTAAGTGCTTGCTAAATTGTAAGTTTATAAATATAATTTAATGAAATTTTGATATTTTTAGCCCTCACCTGGCTTCCAAATATCTGGGCAATCAATGTTACTATTGATTTGACTAAAGTCGGGATTTCTTTTATGTACTATACCTTAGAGAATGACTCCAAAATCATCTTTTGAAAAGCTTTCTTATAGGGATCTTCTGGAAACAACTTCCCTGGATAGGCTTCATCTAAGTACTCACAAGTGATAACAGATTCATAGATTAGTTGCCCCTGACTGTTCTCCAGAACTGGTACTAGACCAAAGGGATTCTTATTAAAGAACCAATCAGGTTTGTCTTTCAGATTGATGTTGATAATTTCATGCCTGAGAGAGAAAAAGAAAACAATTAATAATAACTATAATTTATTTGTTATTTATTTATTTATTTGATTTATAATGCTTGCAAATCATTTTGCATATTATCCCAAATTTTACTACCTATGTGGTTTTATGTACATCCAAAGAGATGTAGATCAAGACAGCTTATTCACTAATGGATGAAAGCAGAACTCCGTATGGTGCTCAGCAATCTGGAGGAGGTAAAAGGAATGTTTCTTGTATCAAACAATCAAATAAGCCAACTTATTCCTGTTTTCTTCTTTCAAAAACTTATTTTCCTCTTGGTCTTTCCTCCTTTTTTCCTGCAGGGTAGTTTTTTGTACTAACTTCAGTAAATTTTTTCTTTTAAATTTTAATGTAAGTTTTTTAATAGGGAAAAATTAAATCTTTTCTGATTGTCTTTTACTCAGTCAGGGGAAATTTTAAGAATTGTGCAAAAATGTGACAAGGATTTGATTTGCAAAAATAAGTATTTCATAAAAGTGTATTCTTTTTACAAAATTAATTATAAATTAGTATTAGATAATGTTTAATGAAATTCTACTGACTATAAAGAATTGGTGCTAAACCCTTCCTTATGTCTAATAGAAAAGGCAATGTGACATTGTGTATATAATACTGCAGTTGTATATCAAGAAGATCCAATTTATTTAGCCATATACAAGTAATTTATCCTCTCTAAAACTCACACAACTTTCAAGTCTTACCTGCTAACTTATAGACCAGTTATGATTTGTGCTGAAAATCAGAGCTGTATGATGCATTCACTAGAGTTAAGTTTATTATTTATAAATGACTAATTTTCCAAACACTCAATTTAGCTCTAAGTTAGCTCCAGGTCATATGCTATCAGGTATACATTTAAACTATATCTACTCCTACCATAAATCTTCATAGTGTGAAAAGGAACCAACTATATAAAACTTTATTTTATTTGAGGCAATGAAATTAAGAATATTAAAGAATCACTTTGTAAATCTAATTTTTTTGATGAATTTTCTCTCAATTAAATTCCTTTCCTTTGGCTTAATTTTCTAGGTTTCCAACAAAACAAGAAAAGAAGTACATGAAGTCCTTGTTCTATTCAAAACACAATTACACCTTCTTATTATTTTGCCTAAGGGATTTTACAGATAGTAAAAGAAATTTAGATTTGGATAATATTTGAAATTTTTTACAGATGTTAATAACATTTGAGCAGCTTCAGGATATAATGGATAGATAGAATACTAAGCCTTCATTCAGGAGCACTCAAGTTTGACCTCAGATACTTATTGTGTAACCCCTAGCAAGTAAAGCAAAATTATGTTGCTTCAGTTATCTCATTTATAAAATGAGCTGGAAAAGAAAATGGCAAACCACTCCAGTATCTTGATCCCAAGAAATGGGGTCAAAAAGACTGAAATAACTGAACAACATTATTATCTGCGTAATAAATAAATCACCTATTGGATCTCAAGTTTCTTCAACTCCAAAATTAAAGTTGGACTAAATGTACTTAAAATCATTCCAAGCTACAAAAATATGACAAAATGCCTGAATACATGAAAAAGATAGAAATTTTACTTTATTGATTTAAGGGGGAAACAAATTTAAGATATCCATTTTAATAATCTCACATAGTTAACTGAGAAATTAGAACATCAACCACATTTGGAAATTATACCTTTCAGTGAAAATGATAGTACGTGCCAGTATGTGTCAGAATTGAGACTTGAATGACAATCATAGGATCAGAATATTTCTTCACATTTGTCATATTACTAGAACTCTGCTCAGTGTTATGGCAGATTCAAAAGAATAAAACATGGTTCTTGTCCTCAAAAAGGATTTAATTGGGGAAATAATTCATGAAACAAAGGAAAGATCCATAAAATGATGGGAACCTTCTGCCATAGGAATAAATAGACATGCAGGGAATTATAAAGAATCAGAAGACCTGAATTCTATTTCCAGATATTCAGCAAAGCATGACTTTGCACTTCAATTCTATCTTTAGAAGTGGGTGGGTAAACACAAATAGGAGCAAAGATCCCTAATTTGCTAAGAGCTACTAGAAATATTGGAAAGAAATTTAACAGCAAACAGGTTCACATCAGTATCTCTTGCACAATTCACAATAACAAACTTCAAATAGATGTAATCTAAGTGAAAAATAACATAAATAATAAAATTTTAAAATCCTAAAACAAAATTGGAGAAGAAAGGAAGTATTACTTTTCAACTATAGTGGAATTAAACAGGAAATAGAAAAAATTTATATACAAAATTTTAAAGTTTTTACATGAAAAACAAAGCAATGAAGTTAAAACAAGAAGAGCTATGAAATGGGAGCATGAAACTTTCTAATATTAAAGATATAAAGGAAAATGATCCAAACATATGATTATAGCAGTTCCCAATATCAGTCAAAGAAATACTTTCAAAAATAAGAAATGCAATTTAATAACCATTAAATATTCCAAATTACTATAATAAAAGAATGTAATTTAAGACAATTGTGATTTTATTTCATATGTTTCAAACTGATTAAAGTTATAAAAGATGAAAAAAAAGTCAATGGCAATAGGAAGACAAGCACACTAATTCATTGTTTGTATAGCTGTGCATCAATTTAACTTCTAGAAAACAAGTTAGAATTAGGTGAGAAAAAGTATTGAGTTATTCGTACTCTGACTCAAAAATCATATTTACAAAGTACTACATATCATGGAGATAAATATATAAGAAAGTATTCATAAATGTATTTTTTTGTAATAACAAAAAAATCAGGAAAAATGGCGGTCCACTGACTAGAGAATGACAATCGTGTTACATAACTGTAATAGAATATCTTTAAGAAATGATAAATATAAGGAATTTGGACAAATAAGGGAAAACTAATATGAACTATGAACTGATGCAGAGCAAAGAAAGGATCAGGAAAACAACATGCACAACTATGATAATGTAAATGAAAATAAGACTAAAAGGCATCAGAATCTAGATTTAAATGCAAGACCAAGGTTCTAAAGGACCAAAGATGAAATATATTTCTTGCCTCTGGAAAAGAGGTGGTAGACTAAGGGTGTAGATTGTTGCACGTGCTAACAGAAAGTCACTGCCTTTTTTTGGTTTGATTAACTGTTGTTCTTTTTTGTAAGTGAGAATGTTGGGAATTGTTATTGGTCAGGAATTACTACATAAAAAATAAAAATCAACAATAAAACACTAAAAATAAAAGGAGGGGCTTATACTAAATGACCACTAAGGACCTGCCCTTTTGTAGGGTAGCAGAATAGAGAAAATATTAGCTTAGAGTCATGAAAACCAGAGCTTCATGTTTCCTTTGGAAATCATCTTAGTCATGCGGTTTACTCAACTTTAAGAGAACAGTAATGAATGACACTTGCAGGATTGCTGTGAGACCTAAGTGAGTTATGTAATTTTACAAAGTGCCAGAACTTTCCCAGTTATCCCAAGTATTTTAATCTAATTTGCAATTAATAAAAAGCAATTGGAGTCCTAAGGTTATTTTTGTTCAGTGTCACTATTGCTTTAAGGATCCCTTAAGGAATTAAAGAGATCTTTGTTCTCACTTGATTCCTTTGGCCTTCAGGACAAGCAGAGTTCTCTGGGCAAAGGGACAGAATCTCATGCTGTAGACACGGATGATTCCAGCTGGTACAGGACCCGGGGGAGAGCTTCCTGCAAGAACGTCAGGCCGAGTTAGGATTCTTCTGGGAAGAACACTAACAATCCCTCATACTTTTTGGCTTTTGCTGAATGCCTTTTTCACCTCCTCTTCTCTCCCATTCACACTGTTTAATGTGACTGAGGCCATTGCCTAAAGTTTGGTCTATCAAAAGGGTCTGCTGGTTAGTTTCCTTGCCTCAAGTCTCTCTCTCCTCTCCAATCCAGCAACTCAACTATGCCCAAGAGGTCCTTCAGAAACGCTCGCTCTGACCATTCCATTCCCCTGTTCAACAAACTCCTGTGGCTTCCTATTACCTCCAGGATCAAACATGGAACTTTGCCCTCAAAGCCCTTCACAACTGGGTCCTTTCCTCTCTAGTCTGTATGTGTGTGTGTGTGTGTTTGTGTGTGTGTGTGTGTGTGTGTGTATCATATACTGTAAGATTTAGTGAAATAATAATCTTCTTGTTCCTCAAGACATTTCATCTCCAGCCCCTACCTCCTTATTCTGTGCCTTTCCCTCACACCTTGTCCCCACTGCTTCCCTCTAAGATTTATACCGCGTAAACATTCTTTGTGTAGAGCTGTGTTTGCATCTTGTTTCCCTTCTGAGAAGGGCATTGGCTGTTTTTGCTTTTCTTCGTACCCCCCATTGTGGAGGGGGGGAGGCCCTGTTGGGACCCATCATCTCTGCTCTCCTCCATTAGGCCCAGGAGCACAAGTGCTCTGTCTCTCCTCTAGGGAAAGTAATCAAACAAAGACTATTTCTAGTGGCTAACCCCAGGTTTCTAAGACCTTTTCTGAGGACTCACCTTTCCCCAGGCTCCTATTTGAGTCTTGGGACACTGTTTGCTCCTGCAATGCAGAACTTTTCCACTGGGAAGGTCCCTGGTTCTACAGCTTACTCAGGAAGGAACTACATGTTCTCGCTCATCATCCCCCAAAATCAATTGATGGGCTGGACTGTTAGGTTCATATGGGGGGTGGGGAATGAAAATAGAGCCAAGTCCCAACCTACAGAACTGGGGAGGAGAATGAGAGACAGAAAGAAGTGAAAAGGGGCTAAGAGGAATAGGGAAAAAGAGAGAAAGATAAAGACAAAGACACAGAGAGAGATAAGAACAACAAAAAAAGGAAGAGGAAGAGGAGAAGAAAAAAGAAAAAGAAGAAGAAAGAAAAGAAAGGGAGGGAGAGAGAAGAAAAAGAGGAGGAAAGGAGGAAGGAAGGGAGTAATGAAAGGGGAAAAGCATTTATTAAGTGCTAATTTCTTTTGCAATACAACTTCTATGTAGCTTACAATTTTAAACTGTCCAGGGTCAAGTACTATATGTCAGAGGCAAGACTTTTTTAACTCTAGCTTTCCTAATTATAGATATCAGCTTTAAGCCAGTTGTCTATGTTCCCTCTTATTTACAAATTGCAATATTACAGCTATGTGTAGCCTCATAGTTTAGAAAGGGCTTTTTCTTATTTTTCCCTTTTTAGTGTGAACGTAATATGATTATTTTAATATTCAAAGAACAGAAAAAAGAGAATTGCATATGAAATTGTGATTTTCTATTACCTACAGTTTGTTTTAAAGGGCAGATTAAATTTGATATAATAACAAAACTTGCATTCTTGAGTCCCCATCTGAATACCCTTCTCTTTTCTTGTATATATTTTAAATATTTTAATGATGCCTTTTTTTCTTTCTTCCTTCCTTATCCTGAAGATAATATGTAAGCTTTAAGGTCCTTCCTTCTTTTCTCTCTCTCTCTCTCTCTCTCTCTCTCTCTCTCTCTCTCTCTCTCTCTCTCTCTCTCTCTCTCTCTCTCTCTCTTTTTTTTTTTTGCATTACAACCATATTCATTCCAACCCCACCAAATTGAAGTCTTTCCTTGACACAGGTACTAAATGATATGAAAATGTGTATCTCATTTTGAAAACGCAGAAGGTTTCTTCACAATAGTGAAAAATAGGAAATTTGTAGGGGAACAAGGGATGAATTTGAAGTCTGAGGAGCTGGTTGCAGTTCTAGTTCTGCTACTCACTCCCTGGTGAGTTTAAATTGCTTAGACTTGCTGTTCCTTAGTTTCCTTATCTGTAAAATGAAAGGGTTGGTCTAGACCTACACAGTGCTTGTTTGAGATCCACAGACACCCCCACTCAGACCTCTCACAGATCTATGCAGAGTCTGTGAATATGGATGGGAAAAAAATTACAATTTTCCCTAAGCTTCAAGTGAAATTTAACATTTGCTAAATTACTTAAACTCAATTATTTTAATAAATGGTTAAGAAGTAGTCTTTAAGTTTTACCAAATTGTGACCAAAGGGATTCAGGACCCAGAAGGGGAAAAAGGACCCTTGGGATACCCTTCCAGGAGAAAATGATTGAGAGCATGAAGTATCATCACCCCCATTTTATAAGAATCATGGTGCATTGCTCAAGGCCTCAAAGTGGTGGAACAAAATCTATTGACTCTAATGTCTTTTTCTCCTGCCATTCTGTGTCTTCTGATCTGAGGCTTGCTCACTGCTCTTTAAGTGAGCCACTTAACTACTGATATTTAGTCCAGGGCCCACATCAGATATGATCATTTGGCCTTGGGAATTGGCCATGAAAATCATATCATGTAGGAATTGAGGGTGTTTAGCTTAGCTGTCTTCAAAGCATCGAAAGATTGAATTTGACATATTGTGCTATTGATATCTTGAGCAAAGGTAATTTTATATTTTGGGTATTTCCAAAGGTCAGAATTAGGACCAATATGTAGGAGTTACATGTACACAGATTTTGGCTCAACAAAAGGAAGATAATTAAATTATATACACATTTATTAAATACTTTCTATGTACAAGGTACTATGTGGCTAGATCTGGGGATACCACATTAATATAAAAACAATCCCTGTATTTTACTGAAACAATATGGACACACAAATGTGAGGTAATTTGGGAAAGGAGTAAATATAACAATAGGCTTTACAAGAGAGTGATGCCTGAATTGAACTTGAAGGTAAAGTTCTGAATCAATGAACATGAGAAAAAAATGCAGGCTAGGATTTGGGGACAATCTGGGCCTTAAAAGGAATACAGTTGAGATGGAAGCCTACTTCACTATAGCCTTTTTATACATTAAAATTAAAAATGTTTTGACAGTATCCTGCAACTAATATAATTATCTCCTTTTAATCTACAACTTAATCAATCACCTTTGAATAAAAGACTTAATTTAGGAAATGATCTTAATTTCCTGAGAAGTTTGTTGAGAATAAAATCCAAGGCAGAGATGTCTTTTTTATTTATACTTGACATGTCAGAAAAAGAGAATGTCTTTAGTATGGAGGAGATAGATCTTCTCTAATTTTGTGTGACCATTAGTCCTGTGACCTTTAGTAAATAATTCAAAGCCAAATACTGAAAGCATGTATTTTTTTCTTTGCTGAATAATTCATTTTTATCTAATTTTATCATTTTTATCATTTATAAAATGTGAGTGGATATGGTTTGGGAGTAAGAGTGGGATTCTAATTAGAAGGAAGATTGGTGACAGAAGCTTGGACAATAGTTTACTTAGTTAAATAAAACGTCTCAGTTTTTAGCTAAACTCAAAGTGCACATTTTTCCCCCCAACATGATAGAATAGCCAATTTGGAGAATAGTAGGAAAGAAAATTTGGAATAGAGTGGATGATGGGCTATCAATAACTCTAAAAGTTTATAAAAATGGACTGAAGTCATGCTTAATACTCTTTAAAGCCCACGTTAGGGAGTTTGTACTTTACCCTACTGGCAAAAAAAGGAACCACTGATGATTCTTTTTTAAGCTATTGATATATTATTTTTAGTAGTATTTTATTGACCTCCATTACATTACAAGACAATTTGGAGCATTCATTTTTAATGAATATTTTGAGTTCCCAATTTTTCTCCCTCCATCCCCTATACCCTTCCTAAAAGGGTAGGCAATTTGATATATGTCATGCATGTGCTATCAGGCAAAATAGATTTCTATATTCGTCACAGTTGTGAGAAGGGAGAGAACAACAAAAGAGGGAAAACCATGAGAAAGAATAAAGTGAAAAAAATATGCTTTGATCTGCACTCAGAGTCCCTTAGTTCATTATTTGGTTATGGATAGCAATTTCCTGTGTGAACCCTTTGTACTTTGTATTTGTCTTGTATCATTATGTTGAGAAGAACTGAATCAATCATAGTTTGTCATCACAGAAAGTTGCTGGTACTGTGTATAATGTTTTCCTAGTTCTATTCATTTCCTTTTGCATCAGTTCATACAAGTCTTTCCAAGTTTTTCTGAAATCTACTTGTTCATCATTTCTTATTGTGCAATAGTATTCCATTATATTCATATAGCACAACTTGTTCAGTCATTCTCCATTTGATGAGCATCCCTTCAATTTCCAAATTTTTGTCACTCTAAACAGGGCTGCTATAAATATTTTTACACATATAAATCTTTTCTCTTTTTTTATGATCTCTTTAGGATATAAACCTAAAGGTAATATTCCTGGATCAAAGGGTATGCAGAGTTTGATTGCCTTTTGGGAATAGTTCTAAATTGCTCTCTAGCATGTTTGGATCAATTCACAACTCTGCCAACAATGCATTAGTGTTCCAATTTTCCCACATCCTCTCCAACATTTATCATTTTCCTTCTTTGTCACAGTAACCAATCTGATAGATGTGAGATAGTATCTCAGGGTTGTTCTAATTTGCATTTCTCTTAATCAAAAGTGATTTAGAATAATTCTTCATATGCCTATAGATAACTTTGATTTCTTCATCTGAAAATTGCCTGCTAAGATCCTTTGACCATATATGAATTGGGGAATAAATTGTATTATATCTAAACTTGCTATTTCCCAGCTTTCTGTTTTCCTTTCCTTTTTATTTGTTCAAAATCTTTTTAATTTAATATAATCAAAATTATCCATTTTACATCTTGTAATGCTCTCTATCACTGACAATTCTTGAATGTCATATTGACATGGTCAGACCTATGCTTTAGGAAAATTCTTTTGGCAGCTGTGTTTGGAGGATGAATTGGAGAAAGGCAAATTAGATAATCATTTTTAATATTCCAGATAAAACAATGAAAACAGGGAAAGCTTGACAAGAAGTATGTAAGGAAGATAAAAGATCTGTTTTAGACTGCCTCAAAAGATAGTTGCAGAAATTGGATGACCACCAAGAATTTCTTCTGTTTAACAATTTGTTGAAATAATTTAGCAGTGATGTAAGATTTCTGTCTCGATTAAGAAACAAGATTATTAAATTTTAAATTCCTTCTGATTCTGATTCTCTGAACAGTGGGTTATTTTGGGGTGAAATTTTTCTGCCACCTCAAATGAATTGAATTTTATTTTGTAAAAATAATTAAAAATTGCTGAAGTTTTCTAGTAATTATGACTGTTGTACCCTGTAGTAAGACTTGGAGTTTATAAAAACCCTCTACAGACGTTATATCATAGAGAGACAACTTCCTTCCATGTAGTGCTCCCTCTTTTTTACCTTATTCCTTTTCTGCTAGATTCTCTGTTTAGGATCTCCTAATGAGAAGAATGAGACTGAAATTAGATCCTCTCAGAGGGGGTTTTTATAAAATGCCTGGTTCTCTTCAGTCTCCCTCTCCCTCCTTTAGCCTGAAGACCACCATGCCAGAAGTTCTCAAGACATCCCTGGTCATATCTCTTCCCTATTTCATTTTGAAAGTAGCAATCTTAGTTCAAATCTGACCTCAGACACAACACTTCCTAGCTGTGTGACCCTGGGCAAGTCACTTAACCCCAAATTGCCTCAGTAGGAAAAAAAAAAAAAAAGTATCAATATTGACCCTGATACAGATCATCATTTGATTGTTGTAGTTATATTAACTACAGATTCTCATGTTAAGCATTCATATTTTTGGTAGTAGTTGTAGGGTATCAATTTACCTAATTTTTTTGGATGGTTGGATGCTGCCCTAGGATTTTTCCTTTGCTGCTCCATGTATCACTGCACGGCTCCATGCTATCCTTAATGTTGTAAGTTAACCCAAATAGTTTTTCTATAAATCCATTAAATAAAATATTCTATTGCTTCTTTCAGTGAAAATTCTTAGATATCAATAGTAGATTTTCTTTAATACCTAATGTTTTGAAATGAGCAAAACACATGGTGAGAATTTTTAATTCTTTGAAACACCATTCTTTAGGGGACAGAAAAGCAATAGTTTATGTTGACAAGTGGTTTAGGGTTACAAAAAAACTATATATTTGTGAATATATTTTATAAAAATCCCTAAAATATACTGGTTACTTTATAAATAAGGAAACAGATTCAGAGTCATTTAGTTTGCCCAAGGTTACCCAGATATTTGGCAGAGGAATCAAGTCTTACTACTTAAGATCTTCTTAGTATAGTATAGTAGTTTATAATTTAGTATAGTAGTTTATAATTTAGTATATAATAGTTTATAATTTAGTATAATTTTATAATTTTAGTTTATAGTTATTTTAGTTCATAATTTAGTTTAATTTTAGTATAGTTTATAATTTATTTAAATTTTATTTATTTATTATTTATTAAAATTTATTTAAATTTTAGTTTATAATTTAGTATAATTTTAGTATAGTAGTTTATAATTTAAGTATTACTCAATTTATATCATGATGTATTTTGTTCCATTTACTACAGACAAGTTTATTACTAATTTATTTATCATATGAGTTTATTATACAAGTTTATTAATAATTAGGAAAAGTTTTTACAGGTTCCAGATTAGATGTCTTTTTTTTTTAATGTTCTAAAAGGAAAGCTATTATGGGAATAGAGTTTTAAGGGATGTGGCAATAACTAATTGTATGTGGCAATGACTAATGTACTAATAGAATTCACTAGTGGAAATATATTTTAATGTGTGCTCTGAAAATAACCTCTAAACAACCCAAGCCTATACTTGCATATGTTATATCTGGCTTATCCTCTTAAATATTTGCTACAACTACAATCCTTTTGTGCTTAGGTTTAACTTTGCATCTTTTTATACATTTCTCATTTTATATTTTGTATTATGATTGTACATGTGTATTTCCTAATAGACTATAAATTATAAGGGACTTTTATTTTGCTAATCTTTTTAACTCTCCCAGACTTTATCACTGTGGATCCTCACTCAGTAAATACTGGTTGAATTGACATGAATTGTGAGGAAAAGGAATCCAAATGCACCTAAATTAGGAAATGAACAGTATTCATTATTTCAAAAAAATTGAAAAATAGGATTTCAGAATTCCTTCCCCCCTTACCATCCCAAGTTCACTAAAATGTTTTCATATTAATATTTCCCTGTGCTTACAATTTTTCTTGAAATGTGAAATAATAAAGTGATAATCTAAAAAAAATTTGATAGGCCATAAACTTTGTACCCCATGTCCTATGATTCCACAATGATCTAGTTTACACAAACTGGCCTAACTTATGACTTGACTCAAATGGCTAAGGTTTTTTTTTGTTTTTTTTTGTTTTTTTTTTTTTTGGCCTTATGGTGACAGTTCATTCTGGGAAATCTCAAAATATATTCATGCTAGGTTTCCATAAATGTAGGTAACTAGGTCCCCAGGTTTAAAATAAAAACTGGTTTCCCCTCCCCCCCCGAAAATGTAGAAAGAAAAAAAAAACTGCACAGAAACCTGTTAATTATAGAAAGCATAGAAAAACCTCATAGTCCCTACATCATAAGGTCGGTTTGCAAGGGAATTGAATTTAGGGCTTCCAGATGAGGCTTCATAATGGTGCTTTTCCCAGAAGGCAAGCATATTGGTGGAGAGTCAATCCCCTTCCCACTGTAAAGACCCTGACAGAATTTTTCAGATTACTAATGAGGCGGCAAAGTATGGGCCTTCTGCTCCCTCTTCTTATGGCTCTAGTCTGTTATTTCGCTCCAGGTTCAGTAGACCTTGTGGACAAATCTCTTTATCCAAGAGGCACAGAGCTCAGGAACTCCCCAATTCCCGAGGAGCTCTTAAATCTTTTTTTGTGGCATGGACTCTTTTGGCACTCGGATGAAGCCCAAGAACCCTACCTCAGAATGCTATGCGCATAAAATATGTAGCTTTACCAAAGAAAATAATTCTGTTTTCAGGTGGGAAGTCAGTAGAGACAAGATGCAGATATTGGAGTCAGGGCTGGAGTTCATATTCTAGTTTAGTAATCAACCGTGTGATCGATCTTACATAAAACTTCGGTGTGATCCTCTACTTGCCTCGGCTGCTGCCCGCTCTGGATCAAAAGGCTGCTATCACTAGGCTGACATATAGATGTGGGGTCCAGGAATTTTCTTGAGCCACATTAACTAGAATAAATACAGCTCTTCCCATTTCTGCCCAAAGGAACTATTACTTTATGGGGGGTGGAAAGAAAGTGGGGATGAGAATTTTGCAAGAGAAAAGGACAAAAAAAGGGGGTGAGATGGGGGAAGAGGTAAAGAAGAGCCTCGTCCATTCTCCCAAGCAAAAGCAAGGGAGTGGGGACTCCTTTCTTGGAGACCTCCTCAGTTAACTGTCATAATTTCCGTAGGATGATTGCTAATGTCAAAAAAAAAAATTTTTTTTTTTCCCTGAGGAGGCAATTGGGGTTAAGTGGCTTGCCCAGGGTCCCACAGCCAGGAAATGTTAAGTGTCCCACATTTGAACTCAGGTTCTCCTGACTTCAGGGGGAAGATGCTCCAGCTGAATGCTAATATCATTAGCGGGAAACCGGGGTGTCAAAGAACAAGACTGGGGGCCGGTGCTGGAGGACCAGAGCACCGAGTGTGAGTGTGTGGAGCGGAGACTAGGGGCTCCGAGCTGCGGCCCGGGATAATCTTGATTCCGGGAAGGATGTGCAGACCCCTAGTGAGGAATAGCTGGAGGAAGGGGAGAAGAAGAGCGCAGCAGTCGTAGAAAATCGGAGTCCTTGGGTTGGAGTTTTGAGGAGAGCGGTGACCCTGGGGAATTTGGATAAGGAATTTTTCCTCGGAAAAGACAATTCTTTTCCTTATCTGTTCTTTTCCTGGTCCTGCTTCCCTACTTCTCTAGGACAATTGGTGGCCGCAGTAAACACTACGTGAGTGTGCTATCTGTGAGATAACCTGAGGGCTGAAAAAGCGTTTCCATTTTCCAGCCCCCCTTAACAAGCCCTTCAGTAGACGAAGATATTTTCTCCTCCGCACCAGGGCAGTGTTTCCCACTACTGCGCTTCGGAACTCCCCCTTTCTTCTTTGGTTTGCGCATGTCCAATTGACCCAATCAGTTTATTACGAAATCCTGCTCTCTCTCACCTCACCCAACACCCACCCGCTGAGATCCGGCCAAAATGCGCTGTCTCTTTTCCCAATCTCTTCACCCACTCACAACCCGAATGCTTATTAATGCTTAGAGCCCCTCACCCCGCTCCGTCCTCTTCCTGGACAGCACCTTCAAAATCATCTGCGTTGTCCGGGTACTTTCCCAATCAGGTTGGGTTTTCCAGGATCTGTTCTTTATAGTAACTGGAAAGAGAGTTTGTACCCATTAAGCCTGAAATGGCCAAACAAATTTGGGTACTTGACTATAAGGGCATACTGCTGGGATAAGAAACGAAGAATTCGGGGAGAGAAGTGCTTTTTTCTCAAACATATTCTTTACCCTCTTAGCCCTGTTTTTTCCTCTAAGCCAAGCCTCTCTTTGATCCTCTTTATTCCTTGCGACCCCTGCCTTCTTCTCTTTGATCCCCATTATTCCTTGCGACCTCTGCCTCCTTGATCACCCATTGTTGCCTTCCCTTTAGACTCTCGATGTTCGACATTCCACCCGTCCCCCAACAATGACCATCGTTCCAGAGACTGGACGAATCAAAGGGTACCAGGGTTACGGTCTCTTGGATATTAATGCAAACAGTCGGCATAGCGTCTGCTGAAAGCTAAAGGAGAGGCGTATGACCGCTGCATTTTTGTAGAAGGAAATTCACGATTTCTTGCAGTTTTCCATTGTGCTGAACACCTCCGACTACGATGAGTGTCAAAGACAAAGAGGGATCAGACACCCTGAGCGCAACCCTGTCTGTGAGGTGCTCTGACTTGCCTCCTGCCTTCTCCGAAGTCCATTATCCCTTGTGACGCTTTCTCTCTAGCAATTATTATTACCCTGTCCTTTGATATCTGTTGCTCCCTATGATTGTATTTGCTTGATAACTTTTCATTGCATTATTGCCCTTTCATCAGCGCTTTGTTGCTGCGATGCACATCCCAGTCTTCCATAGATCTCTTTTGCTGACTCCCACTCCTTGATAAACTATCACCAGACGGACATGGCTCTCTATTCTGCTCCTTGTGACTCCCATCCTCCAATCTTTGACTACACCAATGTAAAATGGCTTTTAAAATTTAAAATTTATCCCTATTAAACACACTTTTACTCTAGCCAATTTCAGTTCATTCCTATCTGACTTTTTTCTTGCTATGCTTTCATTTGCTACTTACTTACTCATTCAAGACAAACCATAACTTTAACATTTAATGACTCTCCTACCATCAAACACAAGGTTTCCCATTCTTTAAGACACTGTAGCTTAGTCCAGCCCCAGTTCTTTCTCATGCAAAGCTCCTTATTTCTTCTTTGAATTCGTGTTTCACGTGTACCATATTTGTTAACTTTTCATACAACTTGTGGTAACAATCATTTTTCTTTCTACTATCATAGCAATCTTCTAACATTATCATGTTATTTTTTAAATGTCTGTTTTTGAAAGTACACTGTTAAAAGAGGGTGAATGGCTGCATTATACTTTACAATTAGAATACAACTTTCTGCATTCCCTTTTCATCTCTAAATGCCCCTATCAGTCCTTTGTTTCATCTCATAAAAAATAATATAAATTTATTCTTGGAATAAGATTGTTGAGGCTCATCTTTAAAGATGTTTAAAATTCTGTAATTCATGATACAATCTGAAAACTGTCAGTTTTTTTTTTTAATAAGAACTATATCATCGAGGGGAATGGCATTAACTTTTTCAAAATTTTTAATGATCTTTTTCTTTTCTTTTTTTTTAAATGGTTCAATCTGTCTAATTATTAATAGTAATGTTTCCTTTCCCAAAGATGGGTGCACGGATTCCCTGAGAAGAAGATTGCTTTTATCAGCAACAACACAATTTGCTACCCTTGTGGAAATTTTATAATTTTTATGAATATTGAAAAAGAGAAGAAGACTGTTCTACAGTGTATGGATGGAAAAGTGGGTTCTGTGGCAACTAATATTCCTTTCAAAGTGGTGGCTTTTTCAGATCAGAAGTTTCAACCCTTCATCCACATATACAACTTTCCTTCATTGACCAAAAAAGCAAAATTAAGAGGTATTTTATGAGAATTATTCATTCTGGAATTGAATACGTGATCATAAAAATCTAACCAATTAAGCTATACTTTTTGAAGAAATTATAACTTTCAAAAATATATGCTTAGAAATAAGATTCAGACATTAGAAATTTGATTAATTAGTGATTGGAGAAGTCAAGTTGGAATGTCCTTTTCAGAGTGGTGATATTTTGTTATGATTTATTGAAAATGTAGGTGGATTGCTATTTGCGCAACTATCTGAAGTTACTGATAAAAAAAGTTAGATGAAGTCATACAATATAAAAATGACTCATATATACAAAATAGCTAATGTTTTGTTTCCTTATTGCCATCAAAGGCTATTGTCTAAAAAATCCTTCTATCTTTTTCTCTTTGGGAAAAAAAAAAAAGACAAGTCTCAAAGGGATTCAGTAAAGTCTTGGAGTTCTATTAGAACAATACAATTCAGATATGTCTACATAGGCATAGAGATATGGATATGGATATGTCTATATGTCTTTCTATCTGAACTGTATTGTACTAAGGAAGTTTTGGTAAACTAGTTAGGCAACCTAATGATAAGATATGACATTGTTTGGGGAAAAAATTCATTTTTTACAGATAGTTTACAAAGAAACTTGAAACACAACCTAGTCTTAAATTATGACATATTTTATACTTTATGCTCATCTTTAAATGAATAAATTGTATATAATTTGGCAATATGGCAATACTTTTTCAAGTATTTGAGAGCTTATTATAAGTCTCTTTCAAACATTAATCAAGATTGTTTCATCTTCAAAATAGCAGAAACTCATTTTATACAAATATGTTATGAAACAGTACTAAAATCTGCATCACTTTGTTTAGAAAACCAGAAAACTGATTATTTACCTGAAGCCAAACCATATGATTTTCAGGTTCAACAACTTGTTTCAGCATACTTTTATAAGACAACTCAAATAATTTACTATTATTTTTCAGATACAGTAAAACTAAATGTATCATACTTGTCCTTGGAAAAATGGTCTCCTTATCCATTTATATTTAGAAATATCTAGATCTTTAAAATACTAGAAGTATTAGTTCTAGAGATAATTTGTGTCATTAATATATCAGGCTTCTGATGCATTTATAAGACTGACATTTTAATTGGAAAAATAATCTAAAATATGCTTTAAATTTATTGTTCAAAGCTTTAAATTTTTATAAACACGTCCAGTTCATCTTTCCAGATCAGAGGAAAGAATTTGCGGACTTTGCTTTATGAAAAGTTTATTGTTTTGAGGTATTAAAATAGCCACCAAATATGAAAATTTTAGGAGTAAATTTGTATTATAAAATTTAATTAGCCCATTTTTTGAGGTGGGAATAGTACGAAGATGTAGGGAAAGCTCTGTTTCTCATGTTGGAGGATCTGTATTCAAATCCAATTTCTGGTTCTTTCAACTTGTGTGATTTTGAACAAGTCATTTACCATGTAGGCATCTGTTTCCTTATCTCTGATGTGAAAGATTTTTGGGGGGGAAAAAGCTTCAGAGCTCCCTTCCAACTTTAGATTGATGATCCTTTAGAATAAACTATCCTCAGTCACAGAGGGAGAAAAGCTTAAAGCAGTATTGGGAAACTTTTCTTCTTATTGGTGATTTATGGTCCCTAGTCCTCTGATACAGGCACATCCTAAAAAAGTGGAATGGTCCTACAGGGGCCACCAAGTCAACTATCTTTGGCCTTCCAAGAGAGAGGCAACCTGACAAGAATTAGGTAAGAAACTCTCCCAAAGAGACTTTCCCCTGCACCTACCTAGGAAAATAGTAGGAGGGAACTAGACTCAAAGACAGAAAAGACATCCTAGAATACTTGACCAATTGGCTTCATTTTCTGTGCTGCAGAGGAAGACTCCTGTATTCTCTCTAAGCTTTATAAGGTTTTGTTGTTGTTGTTTTTTTAAACGTAGTATGATGGTTCATTACCAAATGGCAGCAGTAGACCATAAATTCTTCCTCCTTTATATCTGCAAGCTGCAGGAGAGAGGGTGGTAAAGGGAGGGAAAGGGGGGGAGAGGGAGAGGGGGAAAGGGAGAGGGGGAGAGGGGGAGGGGGAGAGGGAGAGGGGGAGGGGGAGGAGGAGAGGGAGAGGGGGAGGGGGGGAGGGGGAGAGGGAGAGGGGGAGGAGAGGGGGGAGAGGGAGAGGGGGAGGAGAGGGGGGAGAGGGAGAGGGGGAGGGGGAGGAGGAGAGGGAGAGGGGGAGGAGGAGAGGGAGAGGGGGGGAGAGAGGGGGAGAGGGAGAGGGAGGAGAGGGAGGAGAGGGAGGAGAGGGAGGAGAGGGAGGAGAGGGGGAGAGGGAGAGAGGGAGAGAGGGAGAGGGAGAGGGAGAAGAAGAGAGAGAGAGAGAGGACAGGGAGGGGAGAGAGAGAGAGAGAGAGACAAACAGTAAGAGACATAATGACAGAGGCACAAAGAGAAAGAGGCAGAGAGACGAGAGTAGATATTGAGAGATAATGAGACAGAAAACACAGAAAGAGACAAAGAATGAGAAAGTTTTTTTTTGTTGTTGTTGTTTGTTTTTGTTTTTCCCTCCTTTGGCTAAAATTATTGCCTTCATGGCCCCATGATTCATTCTCAATACCTTTCTTGCTATGCTAAATTGTTAGTAATTTAAAAGTCATTTGACTTTTACATTAAGTTGAGAAAGCAATTTTTAGTTTTTATATTAAAATTTTGTGTTAATAATTCAATAGACAATTTTAAATATATCCAATATGTGAATACAGGTATTCATATAGTGTATACACATTATAAACATGTGTATATGCGTGTTTTTCTCTGAGATTGTGGTGAAAGAGTGGGAAAAAATAGGCATATATATGTATGTATATATATATATATATATATATACACATATATGTCAAGTGTGGGGATGACAAGAGATTAAGATATATAGAGAGGCATACAAAAGGATAGTGACTATAAAACACAGAGATCCTGAGAAGAAATGATACACAGAGACATGACATTCATAATGAATTATTTCCATCCTATGCAGTTTAGGATATTGCTGATATAAAATTTTTATTATAGCCAGGTATTTTACAAGTAAAAGCATAGAGATCCTAGATTTGATCTGAAGGAACCTTAGAAGCTATCTAATGCAACACCACTACCTCACATTATATGTGAGGAACCTGTGAATCAAGAGGTTTAGTTATTTCCCCATTTTCACACAGCTAATAAGTGTCCAAAGTAGAATTTAAATTCTGGTCTCAATGTGCAGTTTTGTAATCACTATTCCATGTTACCTCCTAACTTTTTCATTCATATCCTGTAGGTTATTGGGAAACTAAATTGAGGGCTAAAAGATAACCTTAGAGAACTTATAAATTTTACAATTATTTACAACTAAGGCACTAAAGGAAGTTACAGTAGCAATTTAAGGAAAGCAAATGTAAATCCAAGATTATTAGAAGAAACAATATTTCTTTTATCACTAGTGTCTATTTAAAAAAAATTAACATTTTTACTCTTAAGACATTTCTGAGAAAGGGAGAAAATGTAAATAAAACATAGAATGTGAGAATACTTGACATAGGGAAAGAAAATTAGAATTTAACATTTAAAAAGGGGAAATGAACTTTCTTGCTCTGAATACTTACCTGAAATGGATCTGATTTTCTGAATTAGGAAATGCTCAGTTGGACTACGCCTTACTTGAATTTAATTACTCCGGAATATATCTGGCTAGTTTCTCTGAAATTCCAGAACATGAAGTGACACTTTGGTAAGTTCCAGTATCAAGCACATTTTTGTGTTTTACTTAGTAGAAAATAGTTTTTCATTGTTGGTTTATGAACTATATTTCCTAATTTGGTTATTTACTAAAAGAGAGAGAACAAAAACTTAATTGTTCTCAAGAATTTAAAACTATTTTCAGGGAATAAAATATTATATAATCTAGGTTTTAAAAAAGCCACATATCTCTTAAAGAACAAAGTTATAGATAGGGTTTTTAAATATTTAATTTAATTCTTTGTCATTGAAAGGAACAAGGGAAAAAGCAGAAGAATAGCAAAGCATGAGGAAAATAACAAAATTTAAAATTTCAATTTTAGTCTATTATAATTATTAACAAACATTAAATCCTATTAAGTACAATTCATTTTGTTAAAACTCTGGATTAATGAATAAATAAGGCATACCTGACTCCAATGACTTTAAAGTTTACAATGGAGATATATATAAAATCAAACAATACTTTTATGACATTTGACTATAATTAAGCTTCAGTTTCTTCATCTACAAAAAGGAAATAAAAATAACAGGTACCTCCCTAGGGTTATTATAAAGATCAAATGATATAATAATTATAAAATGATTAGCATAGCTCCTGGCACATAATAAGAACCATATAGATGTTAGCTATAATAATTATTGTTGTTATTTCATAAAATGATTTTTCATTTTTTAAGGGATTGGAGAAAAAACGTTATTTTGTGTAGAAGATCACAACCAGGTTTGTCAGTGGGACAGATGACTTTTAACCCCAAGAACTGGCGCCAACTGTGCTTATCTAATACAGATTATATAGCTGTATGGAATATTGAAAGATTTAACAAGGATCATTATTTTAAACCAAAGTAAGTAATAAAAATAAAACAATGACATCTCTTTGCATCAATTTACAATGAGCATCAGCATTGTCAGTAATTTCAAAATTTTATGTAGTGAGCCCTCCTTAAAAAATGTCATGCCCCTAAATAATAATTTAATAAACAAATAATAAATGATAAAATTATTTAATTTTAAAATAAATTTATTATTTACTTTTGACATTCTTTTGAAAAATATTGAGTTCTAAATTCTTTTCTTTCCTTTCACCCATTGAGAAGGCAAGCAATGATATCAATTCCAGATGTAAAATCAAGCCAAGTATATTTCAGTACCAGGCACAATGCCCCCCCAAAGCAAGAAAAACAAAGTGAAAAAATTATTTCAATCGTACTCAGAGCACATCAGTTTTCCTCTGAAAGTGGATCACTTTTTTTAATCATGAGTCCTATGGAAATGTCTTAGATCACTGTATTAAGCAGAGTTGCTAAGTTTTTCTCAGTTGATCATTATTATAATATTGGACTATTATTGTTTACAATATGGTTCTGGTTCTGCTCAATTCACTTTGCATCAATTCATATAAGGATCCCTAGATTAAAAAACAAAACAAAACATCCTATTTGTCTTTATAGCACAAAAGTGTTTCATCACAATAATATATCACTATTCATTCTCCAATTCATTCACAATTCATTCAGTCATCCTCCAAATGATGGCTATATCCCTTAATTTTCAATTCTTTGCCCACATAAAAAGAGCATACTTTCTCTCTTCAACTTCCTTGAGGTACAGACCTAGTAGTAATATTGTTGAGTCAGAGAATATGCACATAGTAAATTGTTCTCA
Organism: Sminthopsis crassicaudata; assembly: GCF_048593235.1. Classification (NCBI taxonomy): domain Eukaryota; kingdom Metazoa; phylum Chordata; class Mammalia; order Dasyuromorphia; family Dasyuridae; genus Sminthopsis; species Sminthopsis crassicaudata. The sequence continues at coordinate 579,933,026 of NC_133618.1, read as the reverse complement.
AGAATTATCGGAACACCTCAGGGTCTACCAATAGTGCATCAGTGTCTCAATTATTATACATCCCGGCTAACATTTATCATTCTCCTTTTCTTATTATGTCATGTTAGCCTATATGATAGGTGTGAGGGTAATACTTTAGAATTGTTTTAATTTACATTTCTTTATTCATTCGTGATTGAGAGCATTTCTTCATATGACTATAGATAGCTTTTGATTCCTTCTTCTGAAAATTGCCTATTCCTAGTCTTTGATCATTTATCAACTGGGCAAAAGCTCTTTATTTTATAAATTTTACTTGGCTCATTATATATTTTAAGATAAGAGGCTTTTATCAGAGAAGCTTGCTGTAAATCCCCCTTCTTCAGCTCTCTGATTTCCTTCTAATCTTGGCTAATTTGTTTGTTTGTTTGGGTAATTGTAAAATTAAACCTCCCCCCTCCTGCCATGGTCCTATCTATCTGTTTGATCATATTTTTTTTCCTTTATTCATAGATCTGACAGGTAAAAAAAGTGCATGCTGCTTTAATTTGCTTATATCGCCCTTTATGTCTAAATGATTTATTCATTTTGGCCAAAAGTTCATATACGATGTGAGATGTCTCTGCCTAATTCTGTCAAACTGCTTTCCAGTTTTCCCAGCAATTTTTGCCAAATAAACAGTTCTTGCCCTAAAGCTTGGATCTGTAGGTTTATCAAACTCTAGATTAACATGGTCATTTACTACTGTGAATTATGAACCTAATCTATTGCATATATAGCTTCTCTTTCTTAGCTGGTACCAGATTGCTTTAATGATTAATGATTACTGTTTTGTAATGTAATTTGAAATACAGTACCTTCCTTCACAATTTTTCCTACTGATTCCTTTGATAACATTGTCCTTTTATTTTATTTTTATTTTCTGGCTCTAAAAGATAATTCTTGGATAGTTTGATTGCTATGGAATTAAATTAATTTTGGTAGACTTATCATTTTTATTGTCCTAGCCTTCCCATAAACAATGACTATTTCTCTACTTGTTAAAAACTATCCTATTTGTGTGAAAAGTGTTCTGTATTTGCTTTCATGTAGTCCTTGGGTTTGTCTTGATAGTTAGACCTCCAACCCTTTTACATTGTATTCAATTATTTTAAATGAAATTTCTCTAACTCAGTTTGGTTTTGTTGAGTAACATTTAGAAGTGCTGTTGAGTTATGCAGGTTTATTTGTTATCCTGAAACTTTGCTAAAGTTCATTTTTTCAACTAAATGTTTTAGTTGATTCTCTAAAATTCTCTAACTATACAATTATATAATCTACAAAGAACAATAGTGTTTTTCTTTGCTTATATTTATTCCTTCAATTTGTTGTCTTATTGCTATAAGTTTGCATTGAATAACAAAATTATTATTGAATAATAATAACAATAAACTAGCAATATTGAATAAAAATGGATATCCATGCTTCACCCCTGCTCTTACTGAGGAAGCTTTTATTTATCCCTTTATAATGGTTGCTTTTAGTTTTACATAGATACTACTTATCATTTTAAGAAAAGGTCCATTTATTCCTTTGGTTTCTAAAGTTTCTAATATGAGTGACTGTTGTATTTTGTCACAAAAAATTTTCTGCATGTGTTGAGATAATCATATGATTATTGATTTTACTATTGATATAGTCAAGTATGCTTCTAGTTTTTTCTAAAATTGAACAAGCCCTGCATTCTTGGTTTAAATCCCATCTGATCAGAGGGTATGATCTATGTGATATATTGTCAGTATTTTATTTAAAATTTTTGCATCAATATTCACTAAGGAAATTGGTATATAGTCTTCTTTCTGGTTTTTCTTTTTTTGGTTTGGGTATCACAAACATGTGACATAGAAGGAATTTGTGGGATTCCTTCTTTACCTATTTTTTTCAAATAATTTACACAATATTGACAATTAATTGTTCTTCAATTATTTACAGAATTTATTTGTAAATCTATTTGTAAATCTGGGGATTTTTTTCTAGAGAGATCATTTATATCCTTTAAAATTTCTTTTTCTAAGCTAGGGTTATTTGAGTATTGTATTTCCTTTTCTGTTAATCTGACAATTTATGTCTTTATAAATATTTATCCATTTTAGTCAGATTGTTAGACATATTGGCATCAAATAATTATTTTAATTTCATCTTCATTCATCCTTTTCATTTTTCATATTTGTAATTTGGTTTTCTTCTTTTTAAAAAAATCAAATTAACCAATGATTTATCTGTGTGTTTTAAATAAAAAACAGTTCCTAGTTTTATTCATTAGATCATTTTTTTCCTTTCAGTTTTATTAATTTCTATTTTTGATTTTCAGGATTTCCATTTTAGTCTTTAATTACTGATTTTTAATTTGTTCTTTTTTCCTGTTTTTTTTTTTTGTTTGTTTGTTTGTTTTTTTTTGCTGAGGCCATTGGGGTTAAGTGACTTGCCCGAGTTCACAGAGCTAAGAAGGGTTAATTAAGTGTCTGAGATCACATTTGAACTCAGGTCCTCCTGACTTCAGGGTTGGTGCTCCCTGCACTAGGCCACCTAGCTGCCCCTTTTTTCTGTGTTTTTTTTTTTAATTGCACCACCCAAACATTTCATAAAACAATTTAAGTAATTCATTTCCTAGCTCATTTCTGTAAAGCAAATTTAAGGAATTGCTACATTTTATAACAATACAAATCTTAAACACATGAGAAAAATAAAATATATAACATGTACCTATAAAGCCCTTGATTATTTTAATATTAATAATGTAATAAAAACCATAAAACAATGTTTTGATGCAATTCGATGGTCTCTTTTTCGGCACAAAATTTCTCAATGATGTAGTGATGACATTGTTTTCATAATACTTTTTCAATTAGTGATTAAGATTAATATTTTGTTCTTCACTTACAGAAAAAAATCCACAAATAAGATTTTGCCATTGTTAATGAAATTTGTGACACTTTTAATAAACTAGAGAATTCTTTGTTTGCTTGTAGTTAAAATATAATGAAATTTTCAAATATTGTTTAGCATTAGACAAATATGTTAATTGTTCTAGAACAAATCAAATAAGACCAAATTTATCATAAATATATTCATGGAAAATGAGTATTTTTCCATCTATATTTAAAAATATCTAATCTTTAACATCAAATAAAAAGTGCTTCTAAAGACCATTCAGGTAACTAACAAGCAGATTTATTTTTTATTTGAAGGAAAAGTATTTTTAAAATTAGAGGAAATAAATAATTTTGTAAACTTATCAATAACTTTTTCATAAGTACTTTTTCCAGAATCAAATTATGATGAGGATTTTGCTTAATTTTATTGGTTATTCATTTTTTTAAAAGGTCTATGGAATATGAAAGCTTCAGAGACATATTTTTGTTATAACATGAATTTGTTTGATTTGGATGTGGAATCAGGAAAACCTAAATTTGAATACTGACATTTAATCTCTGTCAACCTCAATTTCCTCATCTATAAAATGAGGATAATGTTGATTTAGTGACACTGCCCTTCTCAATGTTCCATGAACAAAACACTTCATCTCTTCACTCCAAGCAATTTCTCTGTCTGTCCCATAGATGTGGAATGCTCTTCCTCATCTTTACCCACTGATTTCCTTCAAATCCCCTTTTACTGCCTTCAGGCTGCTTATTTCTCATGTATCTTTTACATAGTTTGCACATATTTGTCTGTTGTAATTTCCTTGTGAGGAACTGCCTTTTGTCTTTTTTTATTTCCTTAGTGCTTAGCACAATGTCTGGCACACAGCAACCACTTATTATATGTCTACTAAGTGTCTGACTGACTAGCATCTTTGCAAAGATTATACTATATAAAACACCTGCCAAATCTTGAAGTACTATATAAATGTTAGCTCTTCCTAAAATGGGGCGGAGGGAGATGAATACTAGGAAAGGTGACCCAGCAATTATTTCTTTTATCTCGTTTCTTTTTCTGGATTCCTGTCTTCCCTACAACCCTTTTTTCTTGAAGTACTATTCATGAAAAAAACTCATACTTTTTAACAATAATATAAAAGTTGTAGAGGGTCACAGTCAGTGGGGAAACTCTAAGTGAGATATAAGACCCTTCAGCCCAGAGGGAACATGCTAACAATGTCTAGTCTGGCTTCCCATCTCTCCTAAGGGCTCTCGGCCTTCCTGAGAAGTCAGGGGGTGGTGACAACCTGTGTTGTGATTGAAGCAGAGAGATACCAGGTGGCAAACTACGTACAATAGCAAGTTATGTGGTCCCATGTGCATAGTGTTGTTTTTGTTAATTATAAAAAGGGGAAAATCCTTGAAATAAATGGACTCCATTTTTCCACCATCCTCAGGAGTCCCATCTCATCACTTCTCCACTAAGATGGTATATTTTAAACATCCTGGCATGGAGTAGAAAGCAGGACACGACAAAGAGTGCTTTATTTTCTGCTCCCACAGTCATGTTATTATATAAAGAACCATTTTAATGGAACTTAAATTTACTAATGCTTTACTTTAATATCACATTGATATTCAAAAATATTCTTCCAACTTCTCCTACCCAGAAGCCATCCTCTTTAACAAAGATTTAAATTTTTTTTTTAAATTAGCAAAACTAACATATCATGGAATCTGTCAGCATATGTAATAAGGTATATGTAAAAATCTATTTCCCTCATAGATCCTCCTCCTTTGTAGTGAAGGAGTATTAGGCAGTAAAGTAAATTTTATCAACTTTTCTCTGAAACCATGATCAGTCATTATAACTATATATTATCCAGTTCATATAAACTTTCTCATATTTCTCTGAATTCTTCATTATTCCTTTTTTTCTTACCATGTAACAATTTTCACTTGTATTCATATACCACAGGTATTTTAGCCATTTCTCAATCAATGGGCACACATTTTCTATTTCTTTATACAAAGAAGTTTCTCTCAAAAAAAGTTCTCTTATGACTATTTTGGCATAAAAGTTTCTATTTTCTGCATCCTTGAAATATAAACCTGTAGTGGTGGAATCTCTGGGTTAGTCACTTTTAAATAAAAATTCTAAATTACTTTTCAGAATGTTTGGGCAGTTCATAATTCCATCAAAGATATGAATGTATCTCATTTTCCATAGCTTCCTTCACTATTTCTTCAAAATATTTGTATATTTTGTCATTTACCAATTTGAGGTGTATGAGGTTGAAACTTAAGCTTGTTTTTAATCTTACCTAGATATACCTAGTAAATGTCTATAATTTTTGAATATCAGACTTTTATCAGAGATATTTAATACAAATATTTTCCCAGTTGACAACTTACCTTTTTATTCTAGTATTCTAGTATTAATATTATTCTTGCAAAACTTTTAAATTTAATGTAATAAAGCTTATCTATTTTTTTATAATTGTCTCTAATCATCTTTGTCAGAAGATTGAGAATTTGTCTACCCATTGTTAAGGGAGCCCATTCTGGTTCTTTTCTAATCCTTTTATGCTATGATTGTTACTATTCAGGCCACATTACCATTTGGATTTTGTTGTAGGAGATAGTATAAGATGTTTGTTTAAGCTAATTTCTGGAAGTCAGACTGCTTTCCATTTTCCCCCATCAATTCTTATCAATTGGGGGTTTATTATATAGTGGTCACTGAGTTCGGTGACATGTAATTCTTCCCTCCCTGGCATATTGCACTTAAAATCCTGCCATTTGGATTCTTTTAGTCCGAATAATTATTTGAGTTATGCTAAAAAAAAAAATATTATGTAAGCTCCTTTTGATTCCCAGTATGCCATTCTGTGTTCTTTGAAAATGAAATGGCTAATTGGAGAAGACAGAACAATGTTAATGGCTTTTTGTCTTACTTCTTTTTTTGTTCTACATTACTGTCTTTCCTACAATATCATGAATGCTAACTTCGAAAAGAGATTCATAAGGTCATAGACATTGTGAAAATTAGACAACATCATCAAAGTGAAATTATTTCCCAACAGACAATTTGATTCAAGCCAGGAATTGTGCTGGGTGATTGGGATAAAAAGAAGAAAAAACCAGCATCTACCCTTCCGAGGAGCTTATGTCCTATAGAGATGGGGGAAATTGCTTTGGGTATAATATCATAATTTGCTGTGCATGTAGTTAGATCAAAGAAAAAAAGTAAAAATCAACATAAAGGTAGTAGTAAGATTAAAATTAAGAAGACAGTTCAAATAACAGCAGCAGCTTCAGCATGACCAAGTCAGAATGACCATTAATACATAAAAATAGAAAATGAATAACAATATTTATATTATTTTTCTGCAAAAGATTAATCAATAAATATAATTATCATAAGAAGGCTAAAAGAGCCTCAAAATTGCTATAGTCAAACAAAAACACGTGATCTCCTTGCTAGATATAGAAAGATGGCAATGAAAAACACTACTAGTTTATAAACCAACTTAATTTTAAAAACATGATGCTACCATAATCAGGTTATATGTAATAATGATTTTTAAAAAAGGAAAAAAGAGTGGAACTGAAATTAAATCTATAGAAAGCTAGGCATGAGACTCCAATTAAAATATAACATCTTAAGAGCATTTATAGGCAAAATGATTGGAAGAGAGTAGGTAGAAAATAGAAGAAATTTTTCACTTTTTCTATAATAATCAATTTTTATTAGTCTTGAAAAAGGAAAGAGTATATTTAGATGCTAACATTTTAATCAGTGAAATCTATATAAGAAGCTGAAATGTCAGCCAAGAAAATGAAATTAGGAATAATGGCTAAATCCAACAAATACATTCGTAGAAACTTCATCATGGAAGCAACATAATTTTGGAAGCACCAAGGGCACAGTTTATACGATTCTTTGATATCTCAAGATAGGGAAAATGCCAGTAATAATAATCAAAAAAGGAATCAAAAAAATATGGGTAACTGATATTGATCTTGTATCTATTCCCTAATCTTTATAATCTTCACACATAACAAAGGTAACACCTGACGAATACATGGAGAATAGGCATGTTTTCATGAATGTTTCTCTAAACCAGATTTTTACATGCATTTATCCTAAAATTTAAAGGTTATTAATGTACACTTTGGTTGATAAAAATAATTTTTAAACATTTGCCTCAGAAAAACAAAGTGCAACCTTAGAGTTTCTAGGCTTATATTAAAATAATGCCAAAAGTCTTTGGTAGAGCTCTCTGTTCCAAAACCTCATGGCAATCATAAAAATAAATAAATAAATAAATAAATAAATAAGTGTATTCGTCAAAGGTATTTGTCAGTATTGAGGGGATTATGAAAATTCAATAAGTATAAAAATTTTTCAGCAGGAGATATGTTTCCCTGGAGAAATTTATCATATACAATGTAAAAATAAGCAGAATTCTCTGATTTCATAAACCCATTTTTTCTCTTTACATGGTTTTGCGCAATACTAGCAAAATTTGGTTTCTAAATAATGTCTAAATATTTTTGGGATTTTATATCAGTGTGAAGAGAAACAAGATAAGTTTGACTGGTCTGCAGAGTGCAGGAGCCTGGGAAAGGCAGGGCTTGAGATAAAAAAAGGCAACAGAAATGTCAGTCAGACCTGCATCTTAGGAAGTATAGAAAAGATTGATTGGAGGAAGGAGGGAAATTAAGTAGGAGGCTGTTGCAAGTCCAGGTAATAGTGGATGAGGACCTAAACTTGGGTAATTTTTATCTGAGTGGAGTGAAGAGGACAGATGGAGAGAAGCTGCAGAGATAAAAGTGACTAGGTTTGCAAAATGCTTTGATTATTTGGGTGAATGAATATGAGGAATAATATAGGAGATTGTGATCCTAAGTGACTAGGTGGTGAAAGATGAACACTGGTACCACTGAAGGAAAGATAACTGCAAGAAAATTATTAAAAGCAGATAAAAATCCATCTATATTTTTGTCAGTTGAAGAGGTCCCTTAATCAATAGGTGAGTGCTACAGGGCTTGCTCTTTGAAAGGGCCTGGAAAGTTTATGTTGATCTGGGAAACAACCTGTAGCGCCATTATATATTAGGTTTTGCCTTGGAACAGAAAGGGGAAAATTGGTAATTTGTACAAATGTAAAATCAGGGAGAAGAGGGTGTATCAGGGATTAATGAAGCCATGCCAAAACCCCTCTGAGATTGTGCCACAGACTCTCAAAGGACTGGAACCCCTATTTTGTATGATTTAGGTAGCCTATTTCATTGTAATGCAAAGTTTTACAATTTATATAGAAATAACCAAGGAATTTTTTTTTAAATCTCCTTTTTATGAGAAATATTTTTCTATTAATGATATTTCTGATTACTTTAACATTTCTTTCTGTTTCTTTAGGCCAATAAATCTTCCTACAGAAGATGGGACTTTTACAAAAGAATATGTAGGACTGTTCTCTCAAGGGCTCAAAGATCCTTCCTATGGACCCTTATTGCCATCTTCTGCTGTTGCTGGGTTAGTTGGTACAGAAGCAGAAACTTTCAAGGTAATTGCCAACACACTCTTTTCTCAATAATCCAATCCACATATTTTATTAAAGGGGCACTTGAACTAAAACTGGGAAGCTGGATTATAAGAAAAGAGTCATATACAGGTCATTAGACACAGAATATACCTTTACTCACTTTAGCTGTAGATGCAATTCAATTCAATTCAGCATATATTGTGAAGTCTCTCTTTTCTGTCTGTAAAGCACGAGGCAAGGAACAAGAGGAAAATTAGCTATGATATCATTGAGGTAAAATATCTAACCAGTTCTTTATTCTTTTTCTCAGATCATTCTATAAAATGGGAATAATAACCACTTACCTTAAGGATCTGTTATGGTATAGTGGACAACAAAATTCTTTGAAAACCACAAGTCACAATATAAATGTCTATCATTATTTGTTATATACTAGTTTGGGATATAGGAGTATATTCTATGGCTTAAGAATAAGAAAGAACAGATCTCTTCTTTAGTTGTTGTTTCATTGAGAGTATCATTCATTGGGCATGAAAGTTTGTTTAAAAAAAAACCTTCACCTAAATATATTATTATAATATTGGGCTTATTTTAATAACTAGTTCAACATATTTTAAATATTTATCTTTTGGGAATGGAGGCTTAATTGCTATATAAATACTACTTAGATCTTCTATATATTACACCTAGGTCTGCTATACATAAATACTCTTAGGTATTCAAAAATAACCATTTTTGGGGGTCTTCATTTAGGATGTTGATTTTTTTCTGGGTTTTTAGCCCATGCTTCTTAATTGTGTATATTGTTATTCTTAATTGTCTTTATTATTATTTGCCTCAGTTTCTTATCTATAAATGGAAACACATTGGAGAAGGAAATGGCAAACCATGCCAGTATCTTTTCCAAGAAAACCCCATGGACCATGAGTTCATATAGGGTCTGATCATGACTGAATGAGTAAATAACAATAACAGTAATCAGTAGTGACTTAAGAGCATTTCTTCATTTGACTACAGATAACTGATTTCTTTTGAAAACTGATTCTTCGTGGCCTTTGACTAATTGGTGCTTAATTTTATAAATTTGACTTTATCATACAAACTTAAATTTTCCTTCCCCAATTTCCTGCTTTCTTTCTAATCTTGGTTTCATTGGTTTTGTTTGTGCAAAATTTTAAAAAATTTAATGTAATCAAGATTATCCATTTTATCTCCTGTGATTCTAGCTCTTATTTGGTTACAAATTCTCCCTTTATTCATAGATCTGACAAGTAATTTCCATGCTCCTCTAATTTTCTTTTGATATTACCCTTTATATCTAAATCATATATCCATTTTGATCTAAAGTTGGTATATAGTGTGAGATATTAGACGATACTTAGTTTCTGCCAAACTGCTTTCCAGTTTTCCCTACAGTTTTTGTCAGTAATTAGCCCAAAGTTTGGATTTTGAGTTTATCAAACTCTAGATTACTATAGTCACTTACTATTGTATTGGACCTAATCTACTCCACTGATACTCCATTCTATTTTTTAGCCAGTACCAGATTGTTTTGATGATTACTTGTTAGGTTCTTAAGTTAATGAGATAATGAGATATTAAGTTCTTACTAAGTGCTAAGTCAGTACTTAACAATTCTCTAGTTCCGGCCTTTAAGGGGAGTTTTACCCCTTTGAACTTCTGGGGAAGAGCTTGCATGTTTAAGAGGAGCAAGTTCATTGGTTGAAGTAATTTTCCCAGAAGCCCCTGAGTTATTCCATGCCCATTCTCTGGGAGGATAAAAGAAGCAACATTGAGCAAGGGAGAGGAGTCTACTCTAGGTCAGAGTTGGCGGCTCTCTACAGGAAGAAGAATCTGGCTGAGAGATTGAGTTGAGACAGCAGATCTCCTCCCAGAGAGCGATCGGCAGTTTCTGGAGACAATAGAACATTACAATTACTGTTTTGAAATATTGTTTCAAATATGGTACCTTCTTTCATATTTTGTGTATAACCATATTATATTATTGTATTTTGTGTTTGCTTTTATGTAGTCCCTGGATTTGTCTTGCTAGGTAGGTTTCCAACTCTTTTATATTGTCTATGATTCTTTTACATGGAATTTATTTTCTAACTCTTTCAGCTTAGTTTTGTTGATAATGTTTAGAAGTACTGATCATTTATGTGAGTTTATTTTGTATCCTATGACTTTTGTAAAGTTGTACATTTTTTTCAACTAGATTTTTAGTTGATTCAGTATACCAAGATATTCTGCAAAAACTGATAGTTTTGTGTCTTTATTGCCTATTTTAATTACTTCAATTTATTGTCTTATTGCTGTAGCTAAAACTTCTATTACAATACTGAATAATCCTTGTTTTACCCTGTTGGAGAGGCTTCTGGTTTATCCCCATTGCAGATAATGATTGCTATTTGTTTTAGATAGACACTACTTATCATTTTAAGAAACTCTACATTTATTCCTATGATGTCTAGTGTTTTCTAATAGGAATGAGTATTGCATTTTGTCAAAATCTTTTGTTTTTGGATCCAGATTATCACATGATTGTTGTTGGTTTTACTATTGATAGAGTTAATTATGCTTCTAGTTTTCCTAATATTTTACTAGTCCTGATTCATAGTACATGATTTTTGTGGTATATTGCTCTAATATCCTTGAGAGTATTTCATTTAAAATTTTTGCTTCAATATTCATTAGGGAAATTGGTCTATAGTTTTCTTTTTGTTCTTCGTAGTTTAGGTATCAAAACCATGTTTATTTAATAGAAGGAATTTGATAAGACTCCTTATTTAACTAGTTTTCTTTCTCAAAGTTTATATAGTATTGGAATTAGTTGTTCCTTAAATGTTTAGTAAAATTCACTTGTAAATCCATCTGGTCATGGGGATTTTTTCTTGGGGACCTCATTGATGGCTTATTCAATTTATTTATTTATTTTTTGCTAAGGCAATTGGGGTTAAGTGACTTGCCCAGGGTCACACAGCTAGGAAGTGTAAAGTGTCTGAGATCAAATTTGAACTCAGGTTCTCCTGACTTCAGGGTTAGTGCTCTATCTACTGTGCTACCTAGCTGTCCCCAATTTATTTTTCTGAGAAAAAGTATTTCAAGTACTATTTAAGTATTCTGTTTCCTTTTCTGTTTTGGGCAATTTACATTTTTCTAAATAATCATTAATTTTACTTAGATTGTCAGATTAGCATAGAATTGGCATTATATTTCCTAATAATTGGTTTAATTTCATCTTCATTGACGGTGCCATCACTTTTTATTTTGGGTACTGGTAGTTAGGTTTTGTTTTTTTTTTCTTTTTTAAGAAAACAAATTAACTAATAGTGATAAGTTCTAGATTTAGGGAACCAAAATGAGATTAGGGTTTCTGGTGGTTAGGGAGTTAAATTATAAGGTTTGTGGCAGGTTTGGGGTTCAGGGAACCAAATGGAGAGGTTTGGCTCCCCTGCATCTCTTTGGGATTTGGCACAAGGGTAGGGAGTTTTGGGGACTCCCTTCTGGCGGTGCAGAGGTTCTCTGTAAAGGAATTTACAGACCCCAAACCCTAGATTGTTAAGAGAGGTTTGTTTTGGGGATTGGAAGTAAGGTTAGAAATCCTGACAGAGAGGCATGAAGTCTGGTTAGGGAAATAGGTGAGGGTAAAGAGAGGGTGGCACTGGAAAAGAATATTCCAGTGGGCAGAGGCTCCTTGGCATCCCAAGCATGGCATGTTTGGAACCTCTGCAAAGAGAGGGTTTTAGATTGGCTCTTTTATAACAGGAGCTTTAGCTATAAATTGAAGGGAACTAGTGGGTGGAGTTCTACAATCTGGGATTCAGAATTTGAATTGAATTCAATGAGTTTCTTCAATTCTATAGGATTGGAATTCCTTTGCTAGATAACACAATGGAACTGTCTTGTTTGCTTTAACCTCTGGCGGTGTCCCTCACTGAGGCAGAGTTGAAAGAGTTTTTCTCCTTCAAGGATTTTCAGAGTTCAGGATCCCTTCTTCATTCCCCCCTCAAGCAGTCACCTCCAAATGCAGTTGGAGTAAAGGAGCAAAGATCTCTTCTTCATGTAACTGCTTCGAGTTGGCAAGGGTCATAGAGATTTTGGGGGGAGGGAGTTCATGCCAGGAGGTGAGGTGTGATATGTGGGGTCTGAAAACGGCAGCAAGCCATCTAAGGGGTGTTTGTCCCACTCAGTCGTCCCATGTTCTCCTGGCTAGAGGGCAGTTGAAAATCCAAAGTTTGAAGCCTAGAGAAAGCAGATCTCAGGAGCAGATTAAATATGGGGTGTCCTCCAGTGTGGAAATGAGGACATTTAGGAATGGCGCCATTTTGCAGGAAATGTGTCAGGTCCCTTCTGTGGGGTGCCTTTAAGAATGCTGATGGCCCATCTAATACTACCAAATGCCAAAGAAAAGTAGGAGAAAATGCTAGGAACAAAAAGTTCTTTGTCTGTAGTAAAGGTGTTAAGTAGCCTACAGTTTAACCCTTTCACTCCAATTTCTAGGAAAGCTAATTTCTCCTGGGGTGGGGTCAGGATGGCAGTGTTTACTCAGGCCTTGATACCTATTAGGTTTAATAAGCCACTGATGTCCATAGGCTTAAAAAAAAAAAAAAAAAAAAAAAAAAAGGTTTTGAATCCCTGGGGTTAACGGCTATCCCAGGATTAATTTTTAAAGAGAGAGTTGGTTCCTCAATCTCACCATAACATCACCAAAATGGTTTAGGCAAAGATCCTGAGCCTTTCCCCTCTACTATCCCCACTCTTTATTGGGGAGGGGTGAAAGGGCCCAGAGGGAGTGCAAAGTAGCAGCGCTACTTACCCAGCTTACCAACCTGAGGTGTTCGGGCTGTCCTGGTGGATAAAAGGGGAAACAGGGTCAAACCCCAAATTCCTACCAGAGAGCAGGATGCTGGGGGGGAGGGGCGGTCCAAACCCTTTGGTGTTCGCTGTTGTGATGGAAAGGCAGTTCTTGAACTCAGGACAGGGACTGGGGTTTCCTTGGAAAGTTTCCATGGCACCTACAGCATGAACTTTTGGGGTTTCCGGCCTAAGTCTGGGAGGGATTTGCAGTAAAAATTGGTTTTCTCTCACCAGACCTGAATCCTAGGCTTTTCAGCTTTTCCAAGATTCTGCTTTTAAAGCCCTGTCCTCAGGCAGGAACTCTGAGACACCAGAGGAAGTGTCTCTTTTACATTCCCTCCCCCCCAAGCCAAGGAAACACAGGGCCGTTCTGGGGATCCCTCTCGGGGTCCAAGGCCAGCACTCTCTTTGATCTGTCTTGGGGAGATAACTGAAGAAACTTAAGAGAAACCATGCTTGAGTCCTCTCACTCCACTGTTACATACACTGGGGTCTTTAATGGCCAGGCTGAAGCCATAAGGAGAAAGGTCACTGAACTGGGGTGAGCTTGGAGATATGTCTCTACCCAGGACAGAGATGGAGCAGTCTTCTTCAGGTCTTGCTCTCCCAGCAAGATTCTGGGGCTTGGTCAGCTCCCCCTCCCTAAAGTTCCAGAGTGGAATAGACAGAGGAGCCCCCACTATTCTGGAAGTGCTGGGTAAGACTGCATTTCTTTCTCCCTCACTCTTGCTCGGTACCCCTGTGTAAAGGACTACAACTGAGCAGATGAAAGGTTACCTAGCACTTGAGGCTAATTACCAATTGGACAATTCTCTATTAACATGTTTGGAGGATGACCCTCCCCAACTATTCCGTGCTGGCTCAATCGGTGGGTGTGGATAAAGAAGGGGAAATGAGATCAGTGGGTGGAGTAGGAGGAGGAGTCATTCTTTGGCAGTAGAGGGAGAGAGGGGAAGGAGGTGTGGAGATTACTAGATCTAATCCCCTGAGAGTGATCCCAAAAGAACAAGAATAAAGACTTTTGCTTATCCTGACTCCGGATGATTCTAAGATATCCAGGGTCACAACACCCCTGGTCTTTCCTCCCCCTCCCCCATACAGTGGGGATCGTAGAGGAATCAAGACCTGGTTCAGACTTTTCCCATATGGCTTGGACCTGCCATTTAAATGCTCCTATCCTGTCTCCTTATTGGGGTATTATACAGTGGGGAGATTGGGGACTCAATCTTACCTTCTCAAATCTTCCAGAAAAGTTTTCCACCAACTTTTAAATGAACAGAAGTTTACCATCAATCTGGACAAGTGGGCCACGCCCTCCTAGATCCTTTGCCTGGCTCTTAAAGGAGCTCCAGAGCTTCCATCCTTTCAGGAAGCGTGATTGTCCCCATACGGGGCTTGATCCCTGATTTGGTCATCTTGCCTTAGAGCAGTGCCTTCCATCACAGCCTTTTCTCATGTTTACAAAGATAGGGGATTCCATATTATTGTTCGATAAGAAATGACCAGCAGGATGGATACAGAGAGGATTGGAGAGACTTATATGAACTGATGCTAAGTGAAATGAGCAGAACCAGAAGATCATTATACACTTCAACAACAATACTGTATGAGGATCAATTCTAATGGAAGTGGATATCTTCAACAAAAGAAGATCTAATTCACATCCAATTGATCAATGATGGACAGAATCAGGTATACCCAGAGAAGGAATACTGGGAAATGAGTGTAAACTGTTATTTTTACCTTCTGAATCCAATTTTCCCTGTGCAACAAGAGTACTGTTTGGTTCTGCACACATGTATCTAGGATATACTATAGCATATTTAACATGTATGGGATTGCCTGCCATTTAGGAGAGGGGGTGGAGGGAGGGAAGGGAAAATTCAGAACAGAAGTGAGTGCAAGGGATAATGTTGTAAAAATTATCCATGTATATGTACTGTCAATAAAAAGTTGTAAGGAAAAAAAAAAAAAAAAGACAGGGGATTCCAAACTGCTCTTGGTTTGTTTTTTTTCCCTAACTTCAGAGCACTTTGCTTAAATCTTCCTTTGCTCCTTGTGGAGAGATGAATGGCCTAGCTGTGGAAAACAGGCTATGATTCTCTCTCTCTCTCTCTCTCTCTCTCTCTCTCTCTCTCTCTCTCTCTCTCTCTCTCTCTCTTTCTCTCTTCTACCCAACTTTATAGGTGAAAACTTTTCGATCCTAACTACTAACTTTCTCCAAGAACTTTTGCTCTTAGCATACTCTGTCCTATTTTTTTTCTGGATTGACATTCTATGCCCCTGCCAACAATTAAATATTTCTTTTCTAAGCTCCATCCCCTGGCCAGGTTGCAGCTTCAAAACTGACCTCTGGAATGATGGTTGGGGAATAAAATTCCAAAAAAATTTAATTAAATTGTTAAGAGAGTGAAGATAGCTTCTTTCTTTCTTTTCTCTTCTTATTCCCTGACTGCAGCAGGAAATGAGGAGTTAGAGGGACTGAAACTATTTGAAAACTCCTTACCTATTTTTAATTTGAACACCTTTAAAGGAGAGAGGCCTTTCCTGTTGCCTTTTCTCTAGCTTGCAGAATTCCCTTGTGGGGATTCCTGTGGTGTCTCTCTCTAGACTTATTCTCTGTTCTATACCTGGTCCCTGACAAATTTTCCCTTACTCTGTTGTGCCACAGGTCTGCCTCAGTTTTTCTGACATCACAGCTCAAGGAGCATTTTGTTGCTCTCCTTCTGTACATAAGGATGAGAGGCTACAGAATCTGGACACTGTCTAGAGTCAGGCGAAGAGCTATTGAATACAGGATACTAATGCTTTTTTTCCTTAGAAGTCAAGGATTTCAGTCTTTCTAGTAATGGCTGATTTCCCATTTGATGTTTGTTGGGGTGGGTTTTTTTTTTTTCCATAAGATACCACCTAACCCTTTCTATAACAGGGAGGGACCATCCCAGGGCATGGTTAACTCTGTCTGGAGCTTCTATGCTCAAGCAGAGTTTTCTGCAGTAGTATATTTATTTTGTTTTATTTTTTCATTAAAAACCATTTCCAAGTTTTATTCAATTGGTTTTTATAATTTCAATTTTATTCCTGAATTTCCATTTTGGTGTTTGTTGGGGAACTTGAATGTCTTCCTTTTCTAATTTTTTAAATGCATGCCCAATTAATTCATCTTCTCTTTATCTTTTTACTGACATGAGCATTTAGAGATAAAATTTTCCCCTTCTGTTGTGGCTGTATCTCACAAATTTTGGCATATTGTCTCACTTGTCATCTTTTGGATTAGATTATCAAGTGAATATAATTTTTTATTGCAGCATGGCCTTAAAGAGATGTATTTATGCATTTTTGCAAGGTTTTCATTCTTTCATACATTGTCAATTTTTTGGAAGGTGCTATGTACAGCTGAGAAAAAAAGATATATCCCTTTTTATTTGAAATCAATTTTCTCCAAAAGTTCATGATATAATTTTCTAAAAATTCTCTTCATCTCCTTAATGTCTTTCTTATTTATTAATTTCTGATTAGATTTAGCTAGTTTTGAGAGAGGAAATTTGTGAGAGAGAATTCCTTTATTAGTATAATTTGGCTTAATTTCCTCCTATAACTCACTTAACTTTTTCCTTAAGAATTTGGATGCCAATTGATGTATATGTGGTTAGTATTGATTATTTACTGTCTGTGGCAGCTTTTTAGCAAAATGTAGTTTCTCCGCTTGTTTTTTTTAGTTAAACCTATTTTTGTTTTTACTTTGTCTGAGATCATGATTGCTCCATCTGCCTTTTTTTCTACCTCACCCAAAGTAAATAGAGCTTCCCTGTCACCATACTAGTTTTAAGTTATTTTTGTTTACTCATTTTTTCCAGCATATTTCTTGACTTTGAACTTTGTGTTGGAGTTGGGCTCTGCTCAATTGGTGTGGGGTTCTTACTAAGTATATGTAACATGCTGTTGTCTCCAGAAGCTGCCGATCGCTCTCTGGGAGATCTGCTGTGTCAACTCAAATCTCTTGGACAGATTCTTCTTCCTGCAGAGAGCAGCCTCAAGTCTGGTCCAGAAACAACTCCCTTTTTCCTCCCAGAGCTGCCCTCTTTATCCTCCCAGAGAATGGGCATGGGATAATGCAAGGGCTTCTGGGAAGAATTACTTCAACCAATGAACTTACTCCTCCTAAGCATGCAAGCTCTTCCCCAGGAAAGGCCGGAACTAGAGAATTGTCAAGTACCGACTTAGCACTTAGTAAGAACCTAACATCTAAAGAAAGGGGGAGATGTTAGGTTCTTACTAAGTGCTAATGAGATAATGAGATATTAGGTTTTTAGGAGGAGCAAGTTCATTGGTTGAAGTACTTCTTCCCAGAAGCCCTTGCATTATCCCACACCCATTCTCTGGGAGGATAAAGAGGGCAGCTCTGGAGGAAAAAGTAAGTCTTTGCTCTAGACCAGGCTTGAGGCGGCTCTCTGCAGGAAGGGAAATCACTTCTCTGGAGGAGAGTTAATGGCAACTGTCTGGAGACAACGGTTCTCTACAAGAAGAAGAATCTGGCCGAGAGATTTGAGTTGACACAGCAGATCTCCTCCCAGAGAGCAGCTTCTGGAGACAACAGCACGTTACAGAGGGCTGTTTTTCACACTGCAATTTTCAAAGTTATTTCTGGGGTTCTGTAAGTTTTGGGGACTTCTAATGTGATGTGATCTGGGAAAAAGTGTGGTCACTATGCACCTGACTTGAGATCTGCTCTTTCTTTACCCAGGAAATGCTCCTATTCCCCTTCCTGTTGCAAAAATTTAGCGCTCCCTCTGGCCCTGAAATTGCCTATGGGCAATGGAATTGCCAAATAGCACCTGGTCTTACAGTGCAGGGACCCCTGTAATCTTTCTGACCGGTCGTCCCATCCCCTTTATATCTCTGGATAGACAATGCCTTAAACTGCTGCTGACACTTTCACAGATTCCTCAAAGGTCCAAGTTTGTTGTTTCTGCAGTCTGTGCCGCATCCCAGTATCATAGACCTCTCCTTCCAATCACCCTATATGGCTATGGCTTCAGAATTTGACTTTATATATTATTTTAAAGTTGTTTGTAGGAGAATATTGGGACAATTTTGCTGAGTTGCTGCCTCTATTCCAGCATTTTTACAGGTCACCACACATTCCTTTTTTAATTTTACCTTCCTTCTCTCCATTAACTCACCCTCCAATTTCATGCTTTAATACTATAAATTATATTGTATAATCTATAAGGTGTTATGGATTTTAGTTCACTGTTTGGCTCCACTCTTCTTTCATTTTTCTTAGTTATTAAAACCCCATTTATGTCTTTATTACCTAGTATACTTTTTATAAATCCCTTGATATTTCTTTAATTCTATAGGTCAGTCTTTTTTTACTTTAAAAAAAAAAACCCTATAGATAAAGAGTAATTGATTTCATTACATATTCTTATCATTCTGACCTCAATCTCTCTGCCTCTTGGTTTTTTTCCAGGCCATCACCCCTGAACTTTTTTATATTTTCCTCCTTTCCTTATCCTGATACCCGAGTGAGCCATTTCTTCATTATTCTCTTGAGTCTCTTGCTCCTTTACCTTATCTTCAACAATTCCTTGACAAGCTCCAATCTTGAATTACTCCCACCATCCAGTGACTTCATTTGTATTCATGTACTATTCAATAAAGCTAAAAAAAAATCCATCAAACCATGCTGACTGGATCCACTATAAATTTGTTACATAATCTACCACACCGTCATTGCCCAAGGCAATCCTTTTACACCTCCCCTCCACTTTCTCACTTACCACAGCAGCTTTTCCAAACATTTTTATTCTTCCTCAAGCTTCCACTAGTACCCTACCTCTATCCACTTTTTAATTTGAGAAGCTTGCTTTTATTTCACTGAAAAAATTGAGATCATTTGCCTCTAAGAGCTCCTTCTTCACCCCTTCTCAACTTACATCTCTCTGGTGTTTTTCCCCCCACTATCATCATCTTTCACGCTATTTCCCATGAAGTGGTTGTTTTATTCTATATGAAGACAAACCCGTCTATGTGTATCCTTAACCCCACACCATCCTGTCTTCTGCAGTAGATTGCCTATCATTTGCTTCCTTTTCATGGCTAAAGAAAATTATCCATAATTTGTCTCTCCCATTCTCTTAAATTCTCTCAAATATGACTTCTGATCTCATCATTCAATTGAAACTATGCTCCCTAATGGAACTCTTAATTACCAAATCTAATAGCCTTTTCTAAATCCTCACTCTTTTTGTCTTTTCTTTAGTCTTTGACATTGTCAACTATCCCCTTCTTCTTGATATACTCTTTTCTTCTAGTATTTGTGACAGTGCTCTGTCTAGGTTCTCCTGCTACCCATCTGATTACTCCTTCTTTGTCCTAGGCCCTTTCTTTTTCTTCCTATATACATTCTTGCTTTGTGATCTCATTAGCTCCAAAGGATTCAGTTATTATCTCTACAAAAATGATTCTCTTATATAATTAACCCAGCCCTAGCCTCTCTCCTGACTTCCTTAAATCACCAAATGCAATTTGGAAATCTAAAATTGAATATTTCATAGATATTTGAAACCCAATTTGTCCAAAACTTAGTATCTTTCCTCCAATTTCTCCCCTCTTCCTAACCCTATTACTATAAAATTCTCTGACATCCTCCCTGTCACTCAAGTTTACAATATAGATGTCTTCTTCAATTCCACTTCATGCCCAACTTTGAATATCTAACCCATTGCCAAGTCTTGATTCTACTTTTGCAACATCTTTTGGGGATTCCCTAAAATTAGTTTTTTAGAATGTCAGAGAGGACTTTTTGGCTTTCAACCTGATTTTATACTCAAAAATTAAAATTTAATAAAGGGAAATGATTTATTCAAGTTCATACCTCTAGCTAGTACCAGAGGCAGAACTAGAATTTATATCTCCTAATTTAGAGGACAATAATGTGCTTTCCATTATATTATGTTTCCCATGATCTTTCTGTAACAGAGGAAGGGAGAATGGTTCTCTCCTCTGCAATACTATAGGAAATATATGTCATAATGATAACAGTTCAGATATCTGAGTTTCTCCTCAACCCCCCAAGAGTATAATCATCAGCAGTATACCTGTCCCTTTGAGTACTTTCTGTGAAATAAAAACAAAATTTCAGTAGAGGATCTAAAAGGATTCTATTTCCACAACCCACAGGACTTGTGGCTATACAACATGCAACTAGAGAAACAAGATAGAATTAGATGTTTAACAGTGGTGACCTCAGGCTAAGAATTTTCTTAGATCTGAAGATATATTTAAACCAGAAAGAGTCAACAGGCAAGGGGTTTTGAGAATAATTATAAGTAGATACTTACATTTTTTAGCAGGAGATATTATAAGATGATTAAATGTGGTGCTGGTGACATTGACAAAAGGTTAGGTCCAGTGCAAAAAAAAAAAAAATCTTTCTGTGTGTGTGTGGGGGGGAGATTTTTGAAGTACATTTGAAAACATAAGCATAACTAGGGTGGGGTAACCAGAGTTTTAGGGTATTGAAATTTTGAGGAGCATGGAAAGCCCTACCCTTGCTCATTCTTTTTTCCTTAACCCAAGCAGCATATGCCAGGGGCCAGAGTTGTAGTCTTTTGAGGTAGGAAATGCATTCTCTTTTGCCTGGCCTCAGCCTTGGAGATCATATCTTTACTTTGTGGTGTATTTTCTACCCCAAGGGCTTTATCTCTGGCTCTTGATATATGTTGTCCCCATCTTTTCCAGAAGAAGCAATCTGGTGCATGCTTATTTTCTCAGGCACCTGCTACCAAGGTTGAGTCCTCCCCTCCATTCTAAGAGAAGCTATGTTTGTAAGTCTATAATACACTTAGCAATCTTTACAAAAAAAGGGTTTTTAATGTTTTATTGAAGCCAAAAGATCATTTTCGTCCCTTGCTTCATCCTACTGCACACTGTTGGAATTCAACAAATGAGCTCTACGTTTGCTGTGAAGAAGGTCATATTCTTTTGATTAATGGAGAAAGTCTGCTTGTCACTATCCTGTCACCATCATCAGGTAAGAAATGGCTTTG
Source organism: Sminthopsis crassicaudata (assembly GCF_048593235.1). Taxonomy (NCBI): domain Eukaryota; kingdom Metazoa; phylum Chordata; class Mammalia; order Dasyuromorphia; family Dasyuridae; genus Sminthopsis; species Sminthopsis crassicaudata. Next base: position 579,911,676 of record NC_133618.1, on the reverse strand, counting down.
CTAAACTTTTTTAGGCATACATATTTGAAATCCAATTCTTAATATACCCAAAACTTAGCAGACTGGAATCAGGAACATTAATTAGGAGATCACTGCAATAATTTAGGCAAGGATATAAGGGTCTGAACTTGGATAGTGGTGAGATGAATGGCAAGATTGTGGAAGTAAACTTGAAAAGATTTGGTGACTAACTCGATATCATGGCAGGGGAGAAGAAAGAGTCAAGAGTGACTGAGGTTGAAAACTTGGGTAAACGAAAGAATGGTGTTGATCCCAACAGAAACAAAGAAGTCTGCAAGAGGTATGGTGTGTGGGGAGAGATAATAAATTCTGTGTTAGACATTTTGAATTCAGCATACTCTTGAGGCATCCCGATAGAAACATTCAAAATTCATTTGGTGATGCTAGGAGAAGGGAGTTCAGGAGAAATGCTGAGGCTAAATACATAGATTTGGGAGTCAACTGAATAAAGATAATAACTTGAGCCCATAATCATTGATGAGATCACTAAGAGAGAGAATACACTGAGAAAAATCAAGTTAGCTACGAGAGTATCTTGGGGAATATCTCCATATAGGAAACAGGAAATGGATGGTAAGTTAGCAAAGGAATCTGAGAAATAGCAGGCATGTAAACAGAAAGAAAAGCACTAATGAACAATGTTATTAAAGTCAAGTAAGGAAAATAATCTAAGAGAGGGAGAATGATTGACAGCATCAAAGCTGCATGGAGATCATAGAGCATAAAGACTGAAAAAATCTTTTGAGATTTAGAAATTAAGAGATTCATGCTCTAAAAGATAATGATAAGGTACATTAGATATATGATAGCACATCTTAGTATTTTGTACAGTTATTTTTATGGTATCTTCTCATCAGTTTGAACTCCTAGAGAAAAGGTTCTTTCTTATGCCTTTCTTTATATCTCTAACACTTAACACAGTTCCTGACACATATTAGATCCTTAATGAATGCTTATTGATTCTTACCTGACTGACTAGTCATAAATTGTGAATAATAAATGCTTAAAAAGACAGCTTTAAGAAAGTGAAATGGATTGGTTATGTAGCAAGAATTCAAGTCTTATTTTGGAGTCCATGAAATACAAAAGAAGATTACCAGTGATTTGGGTAAATTCTCAGTGGAAGACTGATGGAAAGACAAACAATAATTATGTAAGACCAAAAGGCAAGACTAGATTGACATATGAACTGGTTGGGGTTTAATGATATCAGCGAGCCTCTTATTACATCCATCTGTAAGGGGCCTTTAAATGGGTGCCACAGCGCATCGGGAGATTGAGGCCCGGAAGTAATTTCTGTGGATGGCGGGATCCTGGCCATATTGAGATAGCTTCGTAATGGGTGACTCTCTCGCTGATTGGCTGTGTGTGTGACCTCACAGGCCCTATGTAAGCCCACTGCAGGCAGCAGTTGTTCTCTTTAACCTGGCGTTTTTCACCCTGGTTCCCCAGCCTGGGTGGCCAAGCCAAGATGGGTAGCCAAAAGAGGTAAGGGTTTTGGTAGTGAACACATGGGTCTTCTGACCAGGTGTTCACTCGGGAACCAACAAGTCAGGGCATCAGTCAGGGCATTATGTGAGTAGGTATAATAAAGGCTTTTAAGATTACACGTGGTTGTTCTTGAGTGCGCTACCGGTTATTAAGCTATAGATTCAAGAGATTGTGGCCAGAGACTTTAGAAGGCCTCAGAGGAGGCGAGCCGGGTAGAGCTCACACTGCAAAGGACAGTGGTCAAAGGTACTCTGGGTCTAGGACAGACTAGTAATTGTAACTGCCAGGAGAGCACGTTACATCCATCTATGTTAAATTATATAAATAGACCCAAAAATATTACATAGGAGGGTACTTGAGCATTTATTTGAAGGCCAATGGGGTCATGTCATGGGCCAGAACATGAAACAGTACTCAGTAGAATTGATAGAGACAATGGTTGTCTAATTTAGCATGGTTCAGTATGATTGATTTAATCCTACAACAAATAATGGTTTCCTAGTGACATAATGATTGGTTTATACTCAGTGTAGAGTATATAAGCTAGGAGCCTCAGCCAGGATTCAATTCAGAGAGACTCAGAAGCCAAAGAAGACAGGTGGGAGCTCAAGCTCTCGGAACCAAGAAGAGAAATAGGCTTCTAAGAAAGCTGCCCAGCCCCAGGAAAGGAGACAAGATCTGGAAAGAGACAATAAAGGATTTGGACTTTAACCCCTGGCTACTCTTCTGGTGATTACTGAACTGAAATGAAGGCTGCTCCCAGAAACCCCAAGAAAACCAAACCAAAAAGAACATTACAAGGTCAAAAGCATTTTGTACAAGTAGTACAAACTACACAAGAAGCATTTGTAACCTGAATCATTGATTATTACCTGGTTCTCTGAGCTGGCCAGTTCTGACAGAAGTAACTAGATGGAACTCTTCCTACTGGTCCTTGCACTCAATCTGAGTAGTTTCTCAGAACTCACTCTCTGACATTTCTCTCAATCTTCCCAACCCAATCTTCCAGCCTACCTTCCCAGAGACTATATATCAATGTTCATCTTGCAGAGTTTCAAGGTTGCTTATCATTAGCTTTATAGCATGCACACCCTGGTTGGTTGGTTGGTTACAGCGTGGGAGCCTCAGTGCTGTTGGTGTTTGACCGAGCTGTAAGCGCCCCACAACGCCTACTTCAGCCACCCTCGTGGCCATTGGACAAACCCCATTGCTTGGGGTTGAAGCCTCTCAGCTATTCAGACTGTGTTAGTCCATCTGACAAGATGGTTTGTCAGCTGTGGCCATTGGCTGTGCTACAGATTCTTGATGCTGCAAGTAAGAGTTGAATGACATCCGGACAAACACCATGAAATAAGTTTGGCAAGCCCTCAAATCAGAGGTACTAGTCTTCCCTGAGCACTCCATACATCCCAGAGTAACTGCAATGAAATAATTCTCATTCTGGAAGAAGAAAGTTATTAGGCAGGTCCCAAAGCTTTTTTCTTAATTCATATTCTATCAGTTCCTAAATATATAAACATTTACATTTTTAAAGTTAGGAAGTTGAGACTCATGAAGATTAAGTGAGTAGGTCAAGGTTACACAGGTTATACATGTCAGAGGCAGGAGTGTTCGTTATGTTTGTAAACTCCAGTTTTGTACCAAACTAAATGGTTGCAGTTATTAAATTCTGCCAGTGTGTCAGTGTCTGCCATGATGGTATTCTGGCTTGGGGTGGTGCTGAGTCTGTGATAAAATATGAAGTTATTGTCCCTGCAAGACAATAAGGCATTGGAAGAAATATCAGCATCCATGAGAGTTTTCCTACAAGAAAAATTGGCAGCGGTTCACACCTAACTTATTCTCATATTTAGATCAATATCTCTGATCTATAACCATTAAATCCTGAGTGACTTCTTGAAGGACTTTTTAAAAATCCATAGTTGGGCTGTCATGACATATATGGAGCACCTTCCAACAACATTCTTCTGAGAGAACGATTGTATATGCAGGCACCCAATGGAAACTTATTTCTTCATCAGGAAAGGGGATTGTATTTATTTGAAAGATAGTGTTTCCTTTGGGATGTGTTTCAAACTTGCTGTTGATCAAATTTAGGAAGTACAAATGTCATTGGATGGTTGAGAAGTTTGATGAGGGTAGGAGCCATCATAGTGGCTGGAGGAAAATCTACAATTCTGTTTTTTTTTTTTTTTGGATGCCCTAGTGAATACTACATCCTGAAAATCAGTGGTTATGAATCACCTTGACTTGGTATGTTTGAATCTAGTTTGGGACAGAAATCTGAAAGACTTAGTGAGTTCACAAATACTTCTCAGTTTCTCAGATGGTTTTGTCCAGCAGGTTATCCTGTTGCTGGCTGAGAAGGGGGGCAGCTAGAAGGATAATAATGCTGTGGAACTCAGGGATTGCACGATGGACAGAGAAGTATTTTTGCTTAGAGCTGTGAAGATGCAAAAGCATGTTTCAGATATCCAGTTTTTGTTAGAGAAGTTCATCCTTCATTTTCTTTCTCTCTCTCTCTCTCTCTCTCTCTCTCTCTCTCTCTCTCTCTCTCTCTCTCTCTCTCTCTCTCTCTCTCTCTCTCTCTCTCTCTCTCTCTCTCTCTTTTTTTTTCTGAGGCAATTGGGGTTAAGTGACTTGCCCAGAGTCACTCAGCTAGGAAGTGTTAAGTGTCTGAGACCAGATTTGGACTCAGATCCTCCTGACTTCAGGGCCAGTGCTCTACCTACTGTGCCACCTAGCTGCCCCAATGCTTCATTTTTGAAGAGAAACAATGACATCATGGGTGATGATTTAACTTGCCTATGAATTTGATTTAGGTGAGATAGTCAAGATGACTGGCACCTGGGATGCAGTGGATGACCTTGGTGTCCATGTTTGACTAAGCTCCAAGTACTACACAGCATGTACTTTAACCCCCTTCATAGCCATTAGAACAAATTGTTTTCATCCACCTCTTTTGCTAGGAGAAGTCTTCACAAGCTTTGGGATAGACATCTCCCTAATTCACCAATGAGTTTGAGACCTGTTGGTTACTCCCATGCCATTCCCAATCATCCTGATGACAGAGAGAGAGAGTGAAGTCATGACTTTTTGCCACTCTGTCTCACTTAAGTCCCAATCACAGGCTCATTAGAACATCATTCTTATTGTCTTTGGTCCTTTTCTAAAACAAAGGACAACTCTAACAACTTCTGAATGAAGGGATTTTCCAGCATAGCAGAGATGGAGCTCATAGCACAGCTGTAGTATATTAAACAAGAAGGGGAAAGGAATAGAGCATGACTATCCTTATCTTCATTACCCATACTGGTAAACATCCTATGTACTCTGTGTATCTATGAGCATCTTTGTACTCAGTTTAGTTGACTTTAAAAAAAAAAATCTAGTTTTTTATTTCTTGATAGAGTTGTCCCTGATTCTGTTTGTTTTCTCAGGGCAGGCTACCTGTCTACACTCAGAGCTCATTTTAACTATTAATCTCTTTTCTCCTATACCAACTACCTCCCACTAGGCCCTCATACTTGTTTCTTACCTCCTTGACCTTGAGCAGCATCTGTGCTCCTCAAACAGTAGTGACATTATCTTGGCTAGTTACAGATGAGAAAGGAGGCTTTAGTGGCTCTTCATAGATCAGTTTACTCAGCTTGCCTGAGGAAAGCGAGTGTTTTATTTCTTTAGTAGTGAGCTCACATGGAATACACTGAATCATATTTCATTTGGGGGCCATATGACATGAGTCAATAGCCTTTGGAATTTCAGTTTCATGAAATCCTCTCTCTGTTTCACTTTGTATGTTGCATTATTATGGCAAACCAACTTGCTCTCCAAATTCTGAGGACTACAATATGTTAGGATTAAGCCATAATGAACATAGTAAATGGTTCTGTGTCATTCAGATTCAAATGATCCTTTCTTGCTAAATGATCCTTTCTTCCCTGACAAGATGAATGAATTTTGTTCAGTAAGAATTTATTAAGTACTTCTTTTGTGCAAGGAAAGAATAAGCTTGGCACAGAGGACAGATCTCATTACCTGGCCAGGAAGATAAGACCTTTGACACATAATGGTTGTCTGATTTTCAGAACATTATTTCCCCACTCAGCATTTCAGTCAACTTTAAAACTATAAGTAGATGCTGGTTAGCAATGAGAGGGAGAAACCATTCTTTTTTCTTTCTTTCTTCCTTTTTTGTATAAAGCATGCTATACATTATCATTTACAATTTTTCATTTTTCCCATAGTATATGAGGATGGCTGTATGTCTCCAGCCATGATGTCTTCTGAAGAGTACTTAAGAAAAGGAGGTATGCATTTTTTTAAACTAAAGCAAATTAATACGAGACAAGTCTACATTTAGAATGACTTTTAATGTTAATTACTAGTTGAGCCCCCTTTAAGAGAAGTGTTTTTTTTTTCCTGAAATGTGGAACAATCTTTTGAGTGGCTCAAAGTTTTCTCTAGAGAAAAGGCCCTGTTCCAATAACAGACTTTTCAGAAATTTTTATTCCCCTTAGTTCTTTGGCTTCTTGATAACCAATGGAAATGTTATCAATAAGGGCAGTTAAATACCGAGCTAAGTTACTAACAAAATTATATAACATTGTTGAAAACATAACTCAAGAATCATCTCTTCTGAAAAAGGATGTCTTCCATGATTTATTTTACCTAATTTCTCCTGATTAATTTCCCCTTTAGTATGTGTACACTTAGTTATATGAATTTAAGACCACAACCCACAGTTATACTTTATATCACTTTGAAGATAACTAAACCAATTGAAGTGCTATTTATTTGAGTGAAAACATTCTTTGTGGTCAAAGCATCTACCTTAACCAAAGCATTTCATAGTCACAGAATTACAGAATTTGCAAGTTGGAAGGGACTTTTTTGGCCAACCTAACGATCAACACCAGAAGCATCAAACATGAAGCCTGTAACACCCCTTGGTGAGACCTGAACCAGATTAAAATGAAATAGGGAAATACCTAATAAAATAAATACACACCAAAACATAGATAATGCTAATGCATGATTTTCTAAGTCAATATGCAGTTTGTAGGCATCCTGAAATATGATTAGTGGCATTCTTTCAGTTTGAACTTATTCTACCTCTTACAATGGCTTTGTGACCACAGATAAATAATTTAACCACTCCTAAGTTCCTTATCTGTAGATAATACTACTTAAAGAATACTTATCTCACAGGATTGTAGTGATGATCACACATGTAAAGAGTTTTGCAAAGCTTAAAGGACTATATAATTGTTAGTAATAATTAACAACATTGAGCTAGGCTCAAGTCCATTCTCTGACATATCCTAGCTGTGTTACACTGGGAAAGTGTACCTTTCGATAACCAGGACAACTCTGAAATATCACAGGTTGGGGATTTGCATTGGTAGAAAGAGTTTCCTCACCTGAAAAATCCCTAGACCACTGATACCACAGGTCTCCACAAAGAAACCATCTTGTACACATGTAGGCTAGGTTGTGTTATGTAGGACAATGAAGCCTCCCCTGGCAAGCACTATGAGGTTCTTCAGGGAAAAGCAGAAAAATGCCTTTGTAGCTGGCCTGGACTAATTTCCTCCAAAGCACAGAATCCCAGTGTTATTTGAGGGGCTGTTGTTTTTCTCAAAAAGATAGCTTATCATGTATTATCCCAATTACTTGCCTCAATCTCTCAATCATTTTGATCCTTGGCAAATGTAATAGAATTTGATTTCTTGATTTGTTTTTTATAGCTCTAAAAATGTGCTCTTCAGTTGCTTCATATGCACATTCCAGCTCTTCTGTCTCTAAATGCTTGGAATACTAATACACTTAGTCCATGTCTTTTGAATCCTCTTTATAATGATTGGGGACCTGCTAACTGAATGGTTGAAAGACTTAGTGACTGAATGGCTTACATTTAGTCCTACCTTAAAGGCCTTTTGAATTTCTTTCCTCTACCTTGAAAAAGCTATGATTCTGTCTTTTTTATTACATTTAAAATAATACCTAGTAAAATTGATCTTCATCAGTGGCTGATGGCAACATGCTGTCCTCACATTAATCACTAACTCTATTAGTTAGTGTAAGTATTGTTAACCCCATTTTTTAGATGGGGAAACTAAAGCTCTAAAAGTTTAAAGATTTTCCAATTATCATGCAGCTAATTGAGGGTTTGAGAACAAATTTTTATAGGAATGTCGAAAATAAAGTTATTTATGCATTTTTAGAAAGTGCGTTAGAAATTAAAAGACCTTCCATCTGTTTCATAAACTTTATAACCCTACATGAAAGTTTCTAGAGAAAATTAAAAATAACATAGCATTAATATAATTTAATATAAAGATGTTTCCACTTTAACATTTTTATTTCTTTTATGTTTTTCACAAAAAATGAAGAAAACTATTCAAAAATTAAGAACATCAATACCATGGTGATGCATACTGAAGGAGTGTTTATTTCTGGACATGTAAGCTTTTTTTCCTCTATTATTTTCACTGCTGTCATTTGTCTTTTAAGAATTAATGTGAATTTTAAAAAATCCAATCTCTTGAGAGCCAAGGTGAGGAAGGGGAAGGAAAATACAGAAAAGAAATCCCAGATAATCACATTTTAAATGAGCCCTAGAGAAATCTTCAATATGGATTTCCACCAAAACAGCATAAAATTGCACATTTATCATCCTTTAATGGCCTCAGGGCATTAGACATGAACTATTCCCTTAGATAATTCAGGTATGGATTTAGATCTGGAAGGCATTTTAGAGGTCACCTAGTACATATTATAGGTTAGGAAACTGAATTAGAAGGGGCATGACTTACCCAATGTCACACAGATAGATAGTAAATAAAACAGAAAGTAAACTAAGTCATCTCTTGAGCTTGGTCTGTTTCTGCTTTATTCCCAACTACAATGATTATACATTCCAATTTACAGCTATAGAGATTGCTGCAAAAATGTAGCACCAGAGTTAGTGCTGTGGTCTTAATCTATGGCTGATCAAGGTAGCAAGTAGCAAGGTCATATATTTATCTCTAATTGGGCCAGAGCTTTTCTCTTTTCCTTAGCCACAAACTAAATCTGTAGCCCAGCAAGTTAACTTTTTGGTGTGCGCCCGCATGCACATGCACATGCACACACACACACACACACACACACACACACACACACACACATAAACGCACACTTACATATGAGGGAATGAATCAAAAGAAAAATAGGTGGCTCCTTCACTTGATGCTTTAAAAAACAAAAACAAAACTTTCTGAGGTGTAATCAGTCTACAATATACTTCCTTAATCAAACATAACCAGGACTCTGATTTTCCCCTTTTCAGACTTTGTGTGTGCATGTGTATTTTTGGCAAGGCAATCAGTATTAAGTGATTTATCCAAGGTCACACAGTTAATAAATGTCAAGCATCTGAAGCGAAATTTGAAATTAGAATCTCCCCACTTTAGGGCTGAAGCTCTAAGTACTGCACCACCTAGCTGCCCCACTGGCTGGTTTGATAATGAATTTCCTCCTTCAAAGCTTTTGAATACCCATTTCATCCTACTTATATAAAGAGAGGGGAGTGTAGTTATAATTTGCTTTAGATCTATGTCTTCTGAGAGAGCCCTAAACCCAAACACTTTAATTAGTAATATTTTAATCTCAAAGAGGGTCTAATTAAGGGAATATGGACTAATTTTATTGGAACAACAACTTCAAAATCTTCTGTAGGTAAATCAGCAGTAAGTAAATGTACTAAAGGTCAATTAAGTTTGCCTAGGTCTGTTCATAATATTTACTGACTACTTTGTGCTGAGCTCTATTGTGGAGGATCCCTCAAAGAATATAAAGAGACAACAACAAGAACTTAAAACAGCAGAGATAATTTGAGTATGAATAAGACCAATCTCCATGAGACACAGAAGAAAATAAGAGTAAAATTATTTCAAAGATAATAGCATTATATTTAATTAGAAGTCTTATAGAGACTAAAATGTGTTACAGGAATTCAGAAAATAGGAAGAGCAATAAAGATTGGGAGAGAAGAGAAAGGGTTTCTGGAGGAGGTGAATTAAGCCAATCCTTGAAAATGGATAGAATTTCATTAAGTTGGGAAAGAAAGTTGTATCTCCTGAAATGGATTGTTAATTCCTTGATTTGACAGCTTAGTAGAGAAAGTCCATTATGTAAGGATGTGTTTTTTTTGTTTTCTTTTTACTTTTTATATCTAGGATGGCATTTTATATTCTATTAATGTCAAGGAAAATAGATACACCATAAAGGACCACATTAATTTACAAACCTCTGTGAAGAATATTGCATTTTCTCCTGATTATACACAAATACTACTTCAAACAGAAAATGTAAGTAAGAGGATGAATTTCTGTCACAAAATGCTAATATTGTGTATCATAGAACAAATTCTTTTATTGAGGTGCTTATTGTAATCACATGTGAATCTGTAAGGATATATTAATTTATCCACTTGAGAATTCCCATGTTAGGAAATCTTCCACTAAAGCACATTATAGGCCATCTATGACTTAGATTAGTCTAGGGGTACATCTCAAGAATGAGAGATTAGACCATTTATCCAGGGTCACAGAGATAGTCAGTGAAATGGTTTAAACCCAAGTCTTTTGGGCTCTAAAGTCATCACACCATATGAATAGAGGGTAGAGAGCCAGTGACCTTCTCTTCCTTCTCCCTTTCCCTTTTTAACTTTCTTTTGTGTGTAAACTTTCTTAATTAGGTTAAAAAAAATTTTAATCTCCATCGATGTTTCTTTTATCTTCCACTGTTATTGCTTTACTAATCAAAACCTCAGGTCACCCTCAACATTTGCTTTCTTTTTTTCAATCTGCTGGATGCAGCCAGAAGAAATCAGAAAACCAAGCGGATAGGAACAACCACCTTTTCTAATTTCTACTGTCATCTTTGAAGGACTCCCTCTGACATTCCTCACGGTTGTTCCAAATCTTCTCTCTCTTCAAACCCTTGAGACTGTCCTTTTTACTCCTAGCTGTTGAATTGACCTTCTATTCTATGGACAAAACTGAGTCTGCCTACCTAAATTTCATACTTTTTGGTCTTCATCCATCTTTTGTTCTTGTGCTTTCGTTTGAGAGGATAAAATAGTCCTCCTCCTTTCCAAGGATGATTCTGAGGATTTAAACCTGGGTAACTTAGAATAATGATGGAGTCCTCAACAGAATCAGGAAAATTCTGAAGAGAGGATTGAGAAAATAGAGCCAATTGTTTCTTCTCTCTCCCTGCTCACATTGTCGTGTAAATCCTTGTTTATATATGTTTTGTGCATATCCATGTTTATATATGTAGCTGTCCCCTCTAGGTTACTCTCAGTCAAATAACAATGTGAGGTTTGCAAAGTTATGATTTATTATCTATAAATTTTTATGTATATGCCTATTTTATATATCTATAAACCTGGGATGATGTAAAAATTTCTCGGTGAAAACAGATATGAATAGAAAAAGTTTTAAGAAGTCCTGCTCTACAGCATCCCGAATGCATGGCACTTCTGTTTCTGCTTAAGTAATCCAGCTGTGAAACTCTTCCAAGATAGCAGTATGCTATAGTGAATACTGGCTATATTACACTTAGATCTAGCATTTAATTACTTATGTGGCCATAACCAAGTTAAGGCTTCTCTGGGCTTCCATTTCCCCAATGCAAAATAGATAATAAAATCCATAATACTTACCTCACAGAGTTGAAAGTATATAATATATATAAAACTCTTTGTAAACATTAAATTCTTAATAAATGTTGGTTATAATTAATCCATCCATAGAGCACAGTAGAAGATATTAAAGCTTCTTATATAATCAAAATTTACCTCTCAAGCAAAAGAGATATTTCTTTCCTATGAAGTAATACAGAATGAGCCTGACTCCTCTCCTATATGAAAGACTTTTAGACAGCTATAATCTTTTTAGTTTCTTCTCAAAGCTAAATACATTAAGTTCTCATAATCATTCTTAATGTGGCCATTAAAAAAAAACCTTATCACTATCCTTCTTCAAATATAGTATCTGAAACTGAATGTAATACTCCAAATATCGTTGGAACAGTACAACATACAGAGGATCTAATACTTTTTTAAGTGAAATTTAAGAATTCATTAACCTTTTCTAGCAATTGCTAATTCATACTGAGCTTGTAAACACCCAAACACCTTAGGTCTTTTCAACATGTAGCTATGTTTTTCCCATTCTTGGGTCAGTCTGCTAATTAATTCCTTTTGATTAAAATATTTATGAAATGCATATTCAGTTCTAGCCTTTGTGCTCACTACTAAGAACAGAAAAATGAAAAACCGTAAAGTTTCTTTCAGGAATTTATGAAATTTGCTGAGGGAATGTGATATAACTTCAAATAAGTTTTTATAAATGACATAATACAAAAACCAGCAAAGGTGAGACCTCAATAGAGTTTTCTGATAAGAAATATCAGGAACAACTAAGGAAGACTTTTTGGAGCCTTCTTGATAGCATCTATACTGGCTCTTGAATAAAAAGGATTTCAATTGGTGGGAATGATGGGGGGGGAATACATTCTAGACATGAAGAATAGGCCACGTGAAGAGCAGGTCAGAAGCAGGATAGGACAATCGGAATGGAGAACAAAATGCAAGGAGGTTATTATTTGACAACGCTGAAAGGTTTTGGCAAATGGATGTGTGAGATAGGAGAAGGAAGATTTAAAGATGACTCTGAAGTTTTAAATGTAAGTGACTAGAAAGGTGATAGTGCCTTGAAAGAAACGGGGGGGGGAAAAGGAAATATAAGTGAATGGAGTACAATTTAGTTTGTTGAGTCAAGTGCTAAAGGAACATTTAGGTGGAGATGACAGCTGGGAAATGCAAAGCTACTTATCATGTTAAAAGATGACACAATTAGCTAAGCATGAAGGGTCAAGTTGAGCTGCAGAGAGCAGTGGCTCAGAGAACTCAGCAGAGTAGTCTATACTTCAGAGACAAGAGAAGAAAAAGGCCATGGGCTTCTGGAGCACCACAGGGGCCAATTACTGCCAATGTTCCTAAAGTTTGTGCCTCTCTACTAGTGTTCCCTATGTCTATACTTACCTTTTCTGTGCCCATTCTTCCCATTGATGCTGTGGAGAGTACCCTCAGATGCTTAGGAAATATTTACTATTATTGTTCCTGCTACAGTATTTTAGAAAATGACTCTACTTTGATACCATTTTGTCATTTGGCTGACTACAAAAGGTGCATATGATGGAGCTCTTGAGCCATAGTTTGGGGAATGCAGAAAGAGGAACAGAGTACCTTAAACCTAGAATGGTTAATCTTGGAAACAAGCTGCAACAGGGAATAGGGTGGCCTGGAGAGGGCCACTAACTATGTAAACATGGATAAGCACAAAAATATTTGTAAACATATGAAGAGAGAGAGAAGTAACAAGCAGAGAAATCAGAACAGGTCTCCTACAGGAGATAGACGTGAGCTGACACCTTAATTTAATAATAGCCAAGCAGAAGCTGCTCATAAACACCAATAAGTTACAATTCATACCAAATTGAATCTTAGCAACTTAGAGAAGCATGAATAACTGACTAATTCCACAGGCACTCTGAATTTTTACTTAAGCTTTATTAATTATTAATAAGACAGCCAATTAGAGAGGAAAATGAATATTCAAGATCCAGAGCAAGAACCTCAGATGAAAGGTGTTTAAATAGTCTGCCTTCCAAAGGAAGAAACTCTTATTTGTAATTATTCAGATATCCTTTGGTAATTGCCATGAATTGTCTTTTCCTGCATCCTATTTCCTCTAAATAGCACAGGGAGAACTAAATAGTTGTCAAGAGCCTCATCTTACTGTAAAGTATGGGCTAGCTCCCTAGAGGCCTCGGGGTCAGCCAGAGTCAGGATAAATTAAAGTCCTTGGTCTTTAGGGGGAAAAGTGAAGGAGACAGACAAGCAGAATCCTGGATTCTGTAGTCCAGAGTCACCAGCCTCTCTTCTCTTCCTCATCCTGCCACCAAGTGATCCTGGCTCTTCTCCCCCCACTCCCCAATCCTTGCCTACGATTATCTTTTTTTAAAATTAATTTTATAATTATAACTTTTTTTGACAGTACATATGCATGGGTAATTTTTTACAACATTATCCCTAACACTCACTTCTGTTCCGAATTTTCCCCTCCTTCCCTCCACCCCCTCCCCTAGATGGCAGGCATTCCCATATATGTTAAATATGTTATAGTATATCCTAGATACAATATATGTGTGCAGAAACCAATTTCTTGTTGCACAGGAAGAATTGGATTCAGAAAGTAAAAATAACCTGGGAAGAAAAACAAAAATGTAAACAGTTTTCACTCATTTCCCAGTGTTCCTTCTCTGGATGTAGCTGATTCTGTCCATCATTGATCAATTGGAACTGAATTAGATCTTCTCTTTGTTGAAGATATCCACTTCCATCAGAATACATCCTCATATAGTATTGTGTAGAATGATCTCCTGCTTGTCTATGATTATCTTAACACCATTCAGCAATCACCAATGGTGAGAAGAGCCATTATCCAAATATATGCTAATAGAATCATTATCTCACACCAAATAGGTAATTAGCCTTAAGTGCTCATTAAAGCATACCTTTTTGGAGTTCCAGCCCTCTACATCTTACCTCATCCTTTCTTCAACATTTCCCTTTTCTACCTTGAATGAGGTAGTGACAGGAGATTTTGATATTATTGTAGTTTACAACTTGAATGAATTTTCTTGCCGTAGGCTCACTTCAATCTCATTAGTCACAAGGCCATGGCTTAGTTTTGAAGCCTGTCTAAAAAAAGTTATTTGTTTGCTTTTTTCTTTTGGTCCAGAAGAATCTTCATCTTAATTTTCTATTTCCTAACTAACAAACTTTGAAACAAGTATTGTCATGAATATATATTTGAAAGAACAGTGACTCAAATTAGTGTAGATACTTCTTCCATCAATACAGATCATAGCCTCTTTGTCTTCTACAAATGAAAAGTAAATTGTATGGTGTTAAACCTGCTAGTGAAAGCTTAAGTGCTCAAATAACCATTTCTGTGCTTATTTGGAAGTTTTCTGGCTTGGTGGCATGCATCAGAATTTATACTCACTGTCATAGCTTCATGAACTTTCAAACTACGATGACGTAGCTAAGTAAAATTGTTATAAAGTTCAAATGAGATTAATGTGTGTAAAGAGCTGTGCAAAACTTAAATGTTATATAGATATAAACCACTGCTCCAAATGCTATCATATTGTTTTTTAAAAGAGGAAATTCATGGTTAAATTTGGTCAATTGGTCCATTAGGAAACCAGAAGACTTCAGGCTTGGCTTTATCATTGTAACTACATTTGTGCACATTTTAGACAGAGCTCTTTAAGAGGTAAATTAATCTTTTAGCAGTTGAATCTGTAATTTGTAAAATAATTTGTGAATTCACTATTTTCTTCAAAGATTTATTTCAAGATTTCAAATAGAAAATGCAAGAAGTTATATTTCCTCAAGAACTTGCAACAAATGTTGTACAACAAATGTTTTCAAATTATTTTTAACTTAAATTGTGTTTGACAGGGATCTGTTTTTTCCTATATTTTTGATGACGAGCCAAAACTTGAAACAATTTTGGATGCATCTGGTGGCAAAGTACAGGCAGTTGATTTTGTCACATTTGGAAATGAATACTGCATGGTGAGAATTTGTTTCTGCTCTATTTAGAGATGTAGGTAGTGGCATTGAAATTTCTGAACTGTGAATACCTAAATATATACAATTTAAATATGTGCCAATATTGGTTAAAAAAAAAAAGCTTTAATTTCATTTAATTTTTAGGTATAAATCCTTTCTCTACCTCCCACTTCCAGTTTACTGCCCTCCCTCCATCCCATTAAGAAAGTTAGAAAAACAAAACCTTATTATAAGCATGCATAATCAAGCAAAACAAATTTCTACACTGACCATGTCCATGGAAAGGAGGGATAAAAAATTCCATAATCCTCATTCTTAAAAGTCCCCCATTACCCCTCTATCTGGAACTGGGCAGCACCTTTCATTATGAGTCCTCTGGAAATGTGATTGTTCTTTATGTTAATCAGAGTTCCCAAGTTTTTCAAAGATGATTATCTTTACAATATTAATGTATTAATTGTTCTTCTGGTTGTGATTACTTCACTTTGTAAAGATCCATACATGTTTTCTTAGGTTTCTTTGAAATAATAATCAACAGGCACCCTTTTCTTCAGTTCTTTGACACAATATAAATAATTGCTTGGTTTCATATCTATGAGTCCTTTTCCTCTTTATCTTTTTGTGATATAGATTTACTAGTGGTATATGTGGGTCAAAGGGTATGCATAGTTTAACAGCTTTTTGGAGCATAATTTCAAAGTGCTTTCAAAATGACTTTACCAGTTCACAATTCTGTGAATCATGCATTAACATGCTTATTTTCCCACAATGCCTCAAATATTTTTCATTTTCCTTTTTTGTCATTTTTGCCAATTTAATGGATATGAGGAGGTATATAAGGTATTTCAATTTGTATTTTATTATCTAATTATTAGTGATTTATCATTTATTATTACATTTACTATCTAATTGTGATTTGGACTAGTATTTTTCCTAATTTGAGACTTTTATATCAGATATTAAAAAATGAAATTATTAAAATATATCACATAAAAAAGGAGAAAATGTCCTTTGACATATTTGTTTCATTCTATTCAAACCATTAGGAACTAGATTATTTTGTTGTTTGAAAGTCATTTTTCACTTGTATTAGTTCTCTGTGACCTCATTTGGGGTTTTCTTGGCAGAGATACTGAAGGAGTTTGCCATTTCCTTCTCAGTCAATGTTATGGGTGAAGAACTGAGGTAAACAGGGTTAACTGACTTGTTAAGGGTTACACAGCTGGTAAGTGTCTGAGGCCAGATTTAAAATGATGAAGATGAGTCTTCCTGGCTCAAGGCCTAGGAGACTATCCACTCTGCCACCTAACTGCCCCAGATGTATTTTAGGCAATAGATTTCCCTTCATTGATTCTGATGTAAAGTTTGTGATTAACTCAAGAAACTAACTTTGTTATTCAAATGCTTTACCAACAAGCTCATAAAAAAAAATTTATGTGGGGGGGGGGCATGAAACCAAGATGATAGATTTGTGACAGCAACCCAGTGGAACTTTCTCAACATTCCTCTTCAAACAACTTTAAAATAATTACACAAATCAAGTTTTGTGGCAGAGGCAACAAGAGTTCTAGCTGAGACCTTTTTTCTGACCTAAGGAAACTAAGGCAGTCTAAGGGGGAGATCTGTGACTCCAGGGTAAAAAGCTGCCTGGAAGGCACACAGGTAAAGGCAGCACCAGTGGCCCAAAGAACATCAGGGGGTTGGACAACTGGACAGAAAGAGATGAGCCATCCCTCTCACTAGGTGAAGCTGGAGCTGACTGGCAGTTCTACTGCCTCTATCAGTTCTGGGTGGAGAGGATGTGGGATCAGCCACCAAAGAGCAGGGGGCCTCCAAGGGGGCTCGATCTTGCAGTGGAGGGGAAACAGGAGACCTGGTCAAAGTTCCAGGGTCAAGAGAAGTTCTAATGCTTGTGACTGCAAGAAACCAAGGATCCTTCCTGGAAAAAGAATAGAGTGCAAAGCTGCAGAGCAGTCCCCACCTCTTCCCACATCACACCAAACTCTTAAACACCCTAGCTTGCAGACTTCTAGAACTAGTTCTGAAAACAGTGGCACAAAAAGGCCAAAGCTTGGGACAATGCTTCCTCACCCCCTCCCCAAAGGAAGCAGAACCCAATTTTAACCAATGTTCAAAGTCAAGAAATAGGCTTATAAAAATGAGCAAACAACAAAAAAAGGAACTTAATCTTAAAAACAATTGTGATAGTAGGAAATAAGAGACCCAAACTCAGAAGACAACATAAAAATAATTATAACAAAATCTCAAAGAAAAATGATAACTGGATATAAAGCCCAACAAGAATTCCTGGAAGAGTTAAAGAAAAAAAAGAGAAGTAGAGGAAAAAGTGGGAAAATAAATGTGTGATAAAATTGTGAATAGTTTATTAACAGCTTGGTAAAAGAGGCACAAAAATTGAAGAAAGCCTTCAAAAACAGAATTTGCCTAATGGTAAAGCGGCATAAAAATTTACTCAAGAATAGAACTCCTTAAAAAGTAGACTAGGCCAAATAGAAAAAAAAATTTCAAAGATTTATTAAGAAAATAATTCTTGAAAAATTGGAAGTAAGCAACTGGATCCATGAGACAACAAGAAACAATATTTTCAAAAGTCAATAGAAGGGGGAAAATGTGAACTATGTCATTAGAAACACAACTTGACATAGAGAAAAGATTGAGGAGAGATAATTTAGGAATTAATGGATTACCAAAAAACCATGATAAAGAAATAGCTTAGACATTATATTTCAAGAAATTATAAAGAAAACTGCCCTGATATCTTATATCCAAAGTGCAAACTAGAAATAGAAATAATCCATCAATCACTTGTTGAATGAGACCTCAAAATGAAAACTCCCATGAATATGACAGTTGAATTTCAGAGCTTCCAGGTCAAGGAGAAAATATTGCAAGTATCTAGAAAGAAACAATTCAAATATTATGGAGTCACAGTCAGAATGATGCAAGATTTAGCTTTTATGTTACAGAAGTGGAGGGCTTGGAATATGTTATTCTGGAAGGCAAACTAGGATTACAACCAATAAAGACTTACCCAGGAAAACTAAGTATAATCCTTCAGTGGGAAAATAGATATTTAATGAAATAGAGAACTTTCAAATATTCTTAATGAAAAGAACAGAGCTAAATAGAAAATCTGACATTCAAACAGAAGACTGAAGAAAAGCATAAAAATGTAAACATGAAAGAGAAATCCTAAGGGATTCAAGAATGTTAAACTGCTTAAATTCCCATATGGGAAGATGTTTCATGTAATTCCTAAGAACTTAATCACTATTAGAGCAGGTAAGAGGAGTTATTTATTTGTATGAAAGGCATAGATGTAAATCAATTATGTTGGAATGATTTCCCAAAAAATGAAGAGATGAGAAAGAGAGATGCATTCTGAGGAGAGAAAAATGGGGAAAATTTTCTCACATAAAAGAGGCACACAAAGAACTTTTACAATAGAAGGGAAGCATGGGATGGGGTGGAGAACAATGCTTGAATCTCACTCTTATCAGTATTAGTTGAAAAAGGGAAGAAAAAAGATATACACTCAGTTTTGTGTAAACATCTATCTTACCCAAAAAGCAACTAAAAGGAGAATGGGTTAAGAAAAAGAGGAGGGAATTATAAAAAGGGAGATAATATTAAGGGAGGTGGTAGTTAGAAATAAAAGATTTTTTAAGGAGGATCAGGATAAAAAGAAAGAAGAAGAAACAGAAGAAAATGGAATAGAGGGAAATAAATAGTTAGTGATCATAATTGTGAATTTGCATGGGAAGAGCTCACCCATAAAATGGAATTGGATAGCAAAATAGATTCGAAATCAGAACCCACTAATATGTTGTATACAAGAGACTCACATGAAATAGAAAAACACACACAATTAAAATAAAGATATGAAGCAGAATCTAATATGCTTTAGCAGATGTAAAAAAGGCAGTGGTAGCAAATATGATTTCAGACAAAGCAAGAGCAAAAATATACCTAAATAAAGGAGATAATCAGGGAAATTACATTTTGCTAAAAGGCATGGTAGACTGATAAAGTATCAAAAAATGTTATAGTAAGTTTGTCTGAGAAAGCACTCATTTCTCAAACACATAAAATTTAGTTAAATTTATAAAAATAAGGGCCATTCACCAATTGACAAATAGTCAAAGGCTAGAACAAGCAGTTTTCAAAAGAAGTATTCAAAACTATCTACAATTATTAGATCTATTATCACTATTAGAGAAATACAAATTAAAACAACTCTGAGCTACCATCTCACACCTATCAGAAATGACAAATGCTGGAGGGGATGACGGTAAATAGATACACCATTGAACTGCTAGTAGAGTAATGAACCAGTCCAAACATTCTTGAGAACAATTTGGTATTAGGCCCAAAGAGTTTTGAAACTGTGTATTCTTTGACCAACAAATATCACTATTAGGTTTCCATCCCAAAGAGATCAAAGAAAAATAAAATATTTATAGCAGGTCTTGTTATACTGGCAAAGAATTGAAAATTGATGGAGTGCTCATTAATTAGGGAATGGTTGAACAAGTTGTGGCATGTGATTATCATGGAGTATTATTGTGCTATAAGAAATAATTGGGGAAATGGTTTCAGAAAAAACTGGAAAGACCTATACAAATTGATGCAAATTGAAGTGGGAAGAATTGAGAGATCATTATGCAGAGTAACAGCAATGTTGCAATAATGATCAACTGTGAAAGACTTGGCTACTTGACTCTCTGCTGCAATGTTTCAAGATGATTTCAAAGAACTCATGATGAAAAAAAAAGCTCTCTATTTTCAGAGGAAAACTGTGAATGCAAATTGAAGTATACACTTCAATTTTTTTTTTTTTTTTTTTTTTTTTTTTTTTTGCTATATGGCTAATGTGGAAATATGTTTTTCCTGATTTCACTTGTGTAGTTAATATCATATTGCTTGTTGTCTTGTGGTTG
Source organism: Sminthopsis crassicaudata (assembly GCF_048593235.1). Taxonomy (NCBI): domain Eukaryota; kingdom Metazoa; phylum Chordata; class Mammalia; order Dasyuromorphia; family Dasyuridae; genus Sminthopsis; species Sminthopsis crassicaudata. Next base: position 579,891,501 of record NC_133618.1, on the reverse strand, counting down.
GAGGTGAGGAAGAGAATTTGAAACTCAAATTTTAAAAGAAAATAATGTTTAAAAATAAATAATAAATCAGGGGGAAATTAAATTTGGTGTAATAGAATTTAAATACTGACTTGAAATCAAATCTATTCAGGAAATCACTTTATTTTTTTTTTTTGCCTCTGTGTTTTCATATGTAAATGAAGTGATGGAAGACAGAAGTTAGAATACATAAAATCTAAGGTCCCTTCCAGCTGTAAATCCTATAAAATAATATAAAGAGTTTTGAATTTCAAGCTAATTTCCTTTCTGAAGGAAAAAAAAACCTGATCCATTCTCAAGAAATGTCCAAACCAATAAAATTTTATTCAAAATCTTAATCAAAGTGATACATACTAGCTCAAAAGTCACTTCTCAGCCTTTTTTTCTTAATATTTATCCAGAAGAGGTATCAGAACAAAAATCCCATGAAATCTGTGTTTTTATGAAATGACACAAATATAGAAACAACTATGGTGAATTTTCCAAAGTCCCATGCAAGTACATCAGAATTACCTCTAGTCAATTTTATTAGTCAATTTACAAATTAAAAATAACACATATCTCAATATAGGTAATATTCAATTCATCTTTAAATGACATATGTTGATGTTGAAATTTTCATCCTGACTCAATAATCATTCCTTTGTATAAATGTTTACATCTCAAGATAAACCAGTAGGGGCTGAGCTGTCTTAACAAAATATGGAAAAAGTTCATTTTTCATAAAAAGTAATTGCCATATTGATAACTATAGATTTTTATTATTGCATTCTCTTACAGTCAATAACCATTTTAGGAGAATTTTATATTTGGATGACAGAAGATGGATATCTTATCAGTAGATTATGCCTTTATACAGAGGTATGTATATAAGAAGTAGATATGTTTAATGATAAATGCTATGGAAGTCCTCCTTTTCATTTTTACATGAAATGTGAAATATATATATTATATATATTTATCTATATATAATATATATTATGCATGTAATATATATAATATATATTAACTTTGATGTGTGAAATGACTTTTTATATAAAATTATAGTTGGCTATTATGTCAAAATAACTAATGTAAAGCATTTTTGTATTCTACAATATAGTAAAATATCACATCATGGCAAAGTCATAGAAGCATTATTTATGCTTCTTGTAATTTTCATTAATATTATTACTTGTTAAATGGATACATGAAGCAGATGTAGGCATTGTGAAGTCCTATTGTTGTGTAAAGATGATGTAGCCCTTTTCTTTAATGAAATTACAATTTTAGTTCTGAAGACTGTGATGCTAAGCACTGTACTTTAATTATAAGAATTATAAGGTATAAAAAAATAGAGAAGAAAGTCAGAGGACAACTCATAATAAAAACAGATTGTATTATACATTCTAACCCTAAAATTGTAAATGATAGAATGTACTTATTTCCCTTTTTGATGGAGGCAGCTACCTGCTAGGTAGGTGAATTGATACAACAGTTCTGGAATCAACTTTTCCTTATTGTTTCTGGAACAGTCCCACCTTTGGATACTTCATGATACTCCCTAAGCTTAGCTTAGTACTTTGCACAATGCCTGGTCATAACTGAAGAATAAGGCTGCCAAAAAATCCACCAAGGTATTGCCATTTATCTTTGACAAAGAGAACAATAATCTAAAATAATATTTTTTAAAATGGGATAATTTATTTTCCAGTTTCATGTTAGAAAGAATTCAGCTTGGACAACACTAAGAAAATAAATTTTAATCCATTTATCTTACTTATTAAGTGTACAATAAACTTCTGTGTATCTAGTTTTGCTATATGCTATTAGAAATTCAAAAGAAGTAGAAGACATGGTTCTTGCCTTTTTTGTGATTTGGGGAAATAAGATAAAAAAAATATGAAACTGGAAATATCTAAGCCATGGTAGCATAGTCAAGCTTACAACGAAACGAGCATGGGGACGCTAGAGTGAGAATGCACTTGTTTGTAGGTATTATGCACAGCTCTTTAAGTTTCTGGGGCTTAACAACCTTGAAGGAACTTCATTTCATGGAAACTGGGAAAGGAGAAAGCATGGCTGTGTTTCATCCCATGTTTTCCCTTATGAGACTAGAAAGAGGCTTGGGGTAAACATGTAGTCCTCATATCACTGAACAGTATATGTCTGGGAGAGGAAGATTCTGACCCAATCGGAGTGAGAAACAATAGTAAAAACAATTAACAACAGCAATAAGCCAGGTAGCTTCATGAAAAAGAAAAGAGAAGGCAGAGGCATCAGTGAAAGGAGCTGAGCTCCAGGAGATTCAGAGCCAGGATTCAGTGGGGAGATTCACAAATCTAAAGGACAAGCTCATTCATGGACTTTCAGGAGATTCACAACTAGGATGGACTTCCAGGAGATTCATAAGTCAGAAACCCACAAGCCCACTCTCGGTTCATTCCCACTTCCACCTTTGTGCTGGCTGGAGACGAGAGGCTGAAGCTGGCAGGAGATTCAGAGGGAGCTCTTGGAACCAAGGAGAGAGATAGGCCTCTACTAAAGCTAACCGGGCCCCAGGAAAAGAGACAACAAGACTTTGAAGAGAAAGTAAAGATATAGGGCTCAGTTCTGTTTCATCCAAGTTTCCTTTGTCGGCACAAGCATGTGCCTTATTGGTATTACTAGACTCCTAGAACCACACATATTGGCTTGCTTCTAGACCTTGCAACACTGGAAAATTCCCTACTCGTTTACAGTAAATAAAAACTTATACTTCACAAGCAATATAGTAAAATAGAAAAAGCAATGGCCTAGGAATCGGACCATCACTTGATGGTCAAGTTAATTCATTTTTTCAGTCCTCACTTTCTTGATATATGAACTGAGGAATTTGGACTAGATGAACTCTAAAAGTCTTTATTCAAGAAAATAATAATCACAAAGTATGACAGAAAAATAATTAAATTGATTGACTTTTGCAAGATTTCTATACTTTCCTGCAGTGACTCAATTATGTATGATTTCAGTGGTCTGTACTAATCATGGTAAATCTTCCTCTGATCCAAGTAAATACATAATGTCCTTGCTACTGTTAAAATCCAGTTAAATGAATGTCCTATCTACAGTCTTTATACTATTTTCTAAAATATATCTGGAAGAGAATTAATCCAGTTAGGAAGAGGTAAGATATCACAACTGAACTCAGGTCTTTCTAAGGGGGTAAAATCTGATCTCCTTAGTGGACTGACTAGGTGAATACAAGTTTCCCTTACTTCAACTGACATAAGGGTAGATTTGATTTGGTTTGGTTTTTCAAAAAAAACAACAACAATGAAACAAGGGAGTAAATATGACATAAACAATTACAAAGGGAAATAAACAGATGAGTTTAAAGAGTATACAATGCTTATCCTAAACTAATTATATTATGGCTTTTTAAGAGTCCTGTTACTACTACTCATTCAATGGCATGGCTGCTCTAAGAAAAATGGGATCTGCAACTATTATAAATGCTCTCATTAGAAAGCAAGGAGCATCAAATTGTCTCTAGAAGCTAGAGGTGATACTGTTTATCCCTAAAAGATTTAAGTGGAAAACTGAGGCTATTAGCAATACTTAAATTGTGATTGCTGATCTTTTCCTCCTGTGATAGTCTTTTACAATAACCAAGAATTTTGAATAGGTTAAATTAAATAGTTGATTTCATATTTCATATTTAGCATTTAATACTTTCTTTTACATCATTATTATAGTGTGATTAGATTAAATTTAATAATAATTTTATAGTTAAAAGTAAATCACAATTCTAATTTATAGCTCATAAACTATTAATATATTCATGGGTGCATTTTTAACAAGGTTACATGGCCATTAATTTCTAGGTATTCTTAGCAATCCAATGGCTTCACATATCAGAAATTTTTTTAAAATAGTAATAATCACTGATATGTATATCATGCATAAGATTTATGAAGAGCTTTAATAAAAATGATTTTATGTGGTCTAACTACTTTACATGAGAAGTAGTGGACAGTATGTAGAGAACGGGTCTTGGAACCAAAAAAATTTGAGTTCAAGCGTGCCTCTGACATTTCGCAACTGCATAAAGTTGGGCAAGTTACTTTATTTCTCAATACTTTAAGAAATTCTCTTAAAAGAGTACAGGTATCTTAGTAGAGGGAGTCTCCTCATCTGCGAGTTTATTATTCCAATAAAACCACTGGTCCAATCCCAATCCCCATCCTATATAACATGTTTATAATTCATATGAGAAGCTGGCGGTATCTTATTTGTTCATTCATTCACCTTTGCAAATCCTAAGGGGAGTTCTTAAGTGAGTCTTTTATGCTAAAGTTAAAAGTTAATTTATTTTGTCTAGGTAAATGATATGGCTTGCTGCCCCTCTGCATTTTCAGTGGCTGTGGGGACCACTGCAGGATATGTGCTGTTCCTTGACATTTCTAATATCAAATCCCCTCGTATTGTTCACAAAGTCTTTCTCACCAATTCTTCTATACAGCACGTGCAGTAAGTATAACCTGAATGTAACACTGTAAGTATAACTTTTGACTTCTTTAATTACTAGCCCAATTATTGGCTGAATTATTAGATGACTGTTTTACCCTCTTTTCTCTTAATGTGGAAATGAACAACTGTTTTTTGTTCATTGACATATTTTTTTGCTTTTATCATTTTAAATTTTTTAGAGATTCAAAATGTTATTAGATTGTTTATTTTGTGATATAATCAGGGATTGATTATAGGGTGCCATGATACAAAAATATAGCTCCTTATAGAAACTGTTTATTTATTTAGGCAAGACAATTAGGATTAAGTGTCACACAGCTAATAAGTGTTAAGTGTCTGAAATCAGATTTGAACTCAGTCCTCCTGCCTTCAAGGTAAGTATTCTATCCACTGTGTCATCTAGCTGTCTCTGGAAATTGTTTATGTAAACCCTACATATCAGATTTTTTTTTCAAGTGACAATGTATTTTCATTATTTCATTTTCTGTGACTGAAATATTAACTATAGGCTAATGTTTTATCATAGGATTGAAGTAAAAGAATTAGAAAGTAGAAAAAGACTTACTTTGAGGTAGGTAATGAAGGGATCTCGACTATAATGTACTTGATAAGTGGTTGACAAGCAGTTATCTACTCTCTTATTGAAAACCTTCATAGGGGGAATCCACCATTTCTTGCTGTAGCCCATTCTGTTTTTGGTTAGCCCTAATTGTTAGGAATTTTTTCCTAACATCAGACTTAAATTTCCTTCTTTGTAACTTCTTCCCATTGCTCCTACTTCTCTTCTGTAGTTCTAAACACAAGGACAGCCTTTCAAATATTTGAAGAACTAATCTCCTGAACTAATCTCCCATGTAGAATTTGAGTCTTTGGATTATCCATTTCCTTCCTCTGAATCCTGTCAATACTTTCTCAAGATAATGTCAATATCTTGACTAGGCAAAAGTATATCCTTTTAAGGTATTAATAAGTTTATCATGTTCTTGATATAATTTGTAAAATGTTTATTACATTTATGCATAATCAGTCCTATCATTATAAAGGAGGCAGCCATTAGCTTGTAGAGGCTTCTTTTCTTTTGTTGGTTGAAATCGCTGAGAGGCTCTGAGACTGTAGTGATTTTTTATTTCTGAAGTCCAAAGTAGGGATGTGGAATCCCCTTTCCCCAAAGTTGCTATTAAGAATGTCTATTGCTCCCAGCATAATACCCAATTCTTCTGTTACATCCCAGTGACTCTGGGGCTAAGCAGAGCTAATTAATTGCAAGGGAAAAGAAAATTATAAATTCAGAAATAATAAACTGGAATAAAATATGGTTGAGCTCATAAGACACCATTATTCTCTGGGCCTCTGAAGCAAAATCTTCTGACCTAATCTGAGAATGTCTTCATTTTTCTCAAACTTGATTTAGATTAGATTGCCAGGTGAATTGACTCCCCTCTTTTCTAAGGAAATAACAGCTTCATCTTGTCTCTTCACATCCCAAATATACCTTTGACTTTAAAGCATAACAAAACTTTATCTGGTTCAGAGAACAGAAGAAGGGCTTTAGAGACTAGATCTAAAACTATGACAATGACTAGAACTATGACAATGACCAGATGTGTGACCAGGGAAAATCACTTGACTTCTCTGAACTTCATTGTCATGTAGCATGACAAAGAGAGGGTTAGACTTGAAGTCCAAAAAATTTGGGTTCTGTTCATGCTTCGGATCTTACTATTCAAGTATCAAAATGATGCTTATTTCCACAAGGGAAATCTGAATTTGTAGGGCATTTCTAGAGAAATCAGTCAATAGTATTTTATCTGAGTCTTTCTTGGTTAAGAAGAACAAATTCCTGAAATCTATTTTTTGGAACTAGTCACTTGATAATAACACTTTGTCTTCTCAAATAAGTTTTCACTGTCAAAGAAGACAGGTTATGATAGTTTTCCTATTACCTCAAAAACATTATAAAATAACATCTTAAAGGTTCACAAACATAAATTCCTTCATAGAAAATAAATTTATATATTTTTATTAAAGGAAATACTTAAAATTACCATCCAAACAAGAGGCTGATGTTGAAAACATATTATCCTCTTAAGAATTACTATATTTATTTAGAATTATTTGTAAAAGTCCATTTTGATTTCTGTATCCATGGAAGATGGATTAGATATGTTCTATGTGGCTTCAAAGGCATAGAACTACCATCAATGGGTAGAAGATACAGAAAGTTACATTTCAGGTGATTCCACAAAGCCCTAGTCCTAAGTAACCTTGGCCACCTAAAGGCTATGCCAGTAGAGCATACACTTTGGCAAGTTCATACTGGCTATAAATAATGCCCTTAGAAAAAGATTATTCTGTTTTCTGAGGAGGATAACTAGCTGATTGCAATGTTAGGTTTTCTGTTCATCCAGATATTAATTCTTTGGTCACAGTAATCCATACAATGAAGAAAAACACAAAAATGGCCTTCAAGTCTATAGAGACTTCTTTCTTTTTTACAACAGTTAAAGTACAGCAAAAAAATCACAAAGATTACATTTTTAAGACAGCCTACAAATTTAAGTAGCTTAGCTTTTGAATGACTAGAATAACTGAATTTTATCATTCTCAACATTCTCAGAATAAACAAATTGAACTAAAGAATGAAATTGTTTTCAAATATAAGTATAGTTCACAAATTCTCAATAGAGAAATAGAAATTGAAAGAAACAAAAGAATTGAAACCAATTTCAACAATTGGTTTTACAGCATAAACAAAAGCAACAAGGAACATCATTTCAGAGATTATTAAATTGTCTCATATTGCAGGATTCATGATAAACATTTCAAAAAGACTATGAAAATCATTGTAGATTATGAATCAATACTTGCTATAGAGAATGAACAGGTAGAGAAACTTGGCCTTCCAATTAAAATATATATTTTGATACTCAATGACTTCATTGCAAAGATGGGAAGAAATGAGCTTGGCACAACACATGCTAGTAAAGCTAAGAGTAGGAATATGGAATAAGAGAAGCCAAATATAATTGCAGTCTCCATGAAAGTTTTATACCTACACATGATGAATTCTTTTATTTGAGAAGAGAAGTAATGGGTAACTAACTGCATTCTGTTATTTCAATATTATTGATGATAAAAATAGGATATGGATAGAACAAAGTACATAGGGACCAATTACAATAATTTCATATAGAGATTTTATTAATTTAAATCAATTGTCATAATGAGGACACCTAAAAAGACTAAAAAACTTTAGCAAATATTTGACTTGTCAAGTGGGCAAATCTGGCTACCAAGGGCAATATTAATATAGAAAGGTAAACTCACTTGTAAAATTTTACAGGATGGCAGAAAATTGAGCAAGATTATCTCAGAAAACATAGAGAAAGAGTGAAATGTAAATGTAAAATCAGTGTAAAGGAATTTATCTTACAGGCATTTAAAAATCAAAATGGGAAAATAGAAGAATGGAAGAGATCTGTCAAGATTTTTGTAATTAACTTTGTAATGTGTAATCATCATATCTTAGATGTAATTAAGAAGAGGTATAATGGAGCTAAAGAGACCATAAAAAGAAAAAGTAGTTGAATTAATCTAATTGTCTACAGAAGAGATTTATGCTGTTGACTTACATGTTTACTTTTCCAGGGCAGGGGCATAAGTGTTATTAAAGTATAGATTTACTCAGGAAGATCTGAGTTCAAAATCTGCCACAGACACTTAATAGCTGTGTGACTCTAAGCAAGTAATTTAACTTCTCAGCTTCAGTTTCCTCATCTATAAAATGGGGATAACAATAGCACCTCTTTTATAGGATTGTTGTAAAGATTAAATGAGAATATATGTGAAGCAAATTTTAAAGTGTCATATAAAAGTTAGACATCTAAGTAAATTTTTCATGAAAATAACAAATGCATTGAGGTCATACTTTCATTCTTTAGAATGAAATGTTCAGGGTTTTATACATGGTATTCCACAGTAGGACAGAACTTTGCCATCACAAAATTGGCTGGAAGTTACGCATAATTAAGGATTCCATTGTTTATTATTTGTTGATTTTTTTTAATTGTTTTAGTAAAGCAAAGTGTTCTCCTTAAAAGGTTCTCTTCCAATAAGATGTCTTTTATGTACCCAATACACAAGGTATCTCAAATATCCTAATCACTCATTTTCTTAACCTATTTACTTCTGATGATCTATTCCTCCATATCTCAGTCATAAACAGATTGTCATACTCGTAATCTTGCCAATACTTACAAATGCACCATTTCTGTGTTCAACCCCTCCCTCTCCCTTCCCTTTTACTTTTTCACCTTTACTTTTCAACCCCACCATGAGGAGTCCCAGGGTACCTCCCCTGCACTTAATCACTCTCTCCTGTTTTCCTCATCTTGCCAACTTGGTGAACCAGTTCAACTCAACCTGTCCTTCTAAGTCTCTTGCTCCCTTGTCATTTCACCGGTGTATCCTGCCAAGCCTCAGCCTTGGATTCCCCTCTTCATTTTCTGTCCTATACATGTGGAAACAAAGGTAAAGAAAACCACATGACCATTATGATTAAAATCACTACAGATTTGTTATACAACTTTAACTAGCCCTGATTGTTTGCTGCTAAGTATGCCTCCCTTATCAATTCACTAGTGCACTATTTACAATGCCTCAAACCTTTTCCTTCCTCCTCAAAGCTCTCATGACTTCCCCTTCTTAGCTGTGATTCTTGCTTCATATTTTACAGAAAAAAATTGAGGCTATTTTCCATGATTTTCTTCTTCTCCTCTTCCTTATTTCATAGCACTCATAGGCCTTCTGCCATTATCTTCTCCTTTGTCCCATCTCATATGAAGAGGTGACCTTACTCCTTATCAAGACTAACCCCTCTACCTGTGCAAGTGATCCTATTCTTTTTCATCTCCTCCAACATATTGCCCCCTGTTCATATATTTTCACTCTCTCCCTGTATGTTGGTTCCTTTCCTTTTTTTTTTTTCCCCCCTGAGGCTGGGGTTAAGTGACTTGCCCAGGGTCACACAGCTAGGAAGTGTTAAGTGTCTGAGACCAGATTTGAACTCAGGTACTCCTGAATTCAAGGCTGGTGCTCTATCCACTGCGCCAGCTAGCTGCCCCTATGTTGGTTCTTACTGCCCACAAACTTGCCCATGTCTTGCCCATGCTCAAAAAACTCTCACTTGATCCTTTTATCTCAGCTACCATCAAACCTCTTCTGCTCTTTTTAGTTAATAACTCCTCAAAAAGGCCGCCATTTTTCCTCACTGTCTTAACCTCTTCCAATATAATTTTCAAAACTCATCATTCCATCAAAACAGTTCTCTCCAAAGTTTCCAGTGATTGCCAAATCCAATAGCCTTTCCCTACTCTTCATTCTCTTTACCCTCTCTGCCGCCTGTGACACTGCAGAGCACCTTCTTCCCCTTGCTACTCTCTTTTCTGTAGATTGAGCCACCATTGTCTCATGGTTCTCCTCCCTACTTATCTAACCTTTCCTCTTCAGTCTCTTTTCCTTGATCCCCATCCAAATCATATTTTAACCATAGATGCTCCCTATAAATTTCTCTTGGGTGCCCTCTTTTCTTCTATATTATTTCTCTTGGTGGATCTCATCAGCTCCTATGAATTACTATCTCTGTGCTGATGATTCTCAAATCTACTTATCCCGCCCTACCCTCTGCTAACCTCTAATCTCACATTTCCACCTGACTTTCAGACATCTCTAACTGGATATCCAGTAGATACATTCAACATGTCCAAAGTGGATCTCATTTTTTCCCCTAACCCTTCTCTCCTTCCAACTTCCCTATTACTGTCTGTCAAGCACGCCCCTATGTGCCCAGACCATCTTCCAGCCCACCCCCACCATTCATTCTATTGCCAAGAGCTGTCATAATTTCATCTTTGCACCATCTCTCAAACACATTCCCTTCTGGGCCACAACCACCCTGCTGGACCATCTCATCCCACCATGTCCGTTGCATCAGCCTGCTTCCTGACTCTCTCCTCCATTCAGCCCTGGTGGTTCTCCTAAGGGGCTGGTCTGGCCACCTCACCTTCTCCTGCACTTCGCAAAATCTCTCAAATAACGCTCGGGAAAAGTAAAATTGACAGACCTTAGCATTGGAAATAATAATATTATGATCTTTCTTGGCACTGTACCCTAAAAACCATGGGACCCTTCCTTCCGACATACAGCTGAACCTTTCACGTGGGTTGTCTTCCTATTAGAATGTGATGCCCTTAGGGGCAAGCTCTGTCTTAGTTTCCTCTTTATATTACTAGAGCTTAACACAGTACTTTGCACATAGAGAGCTCTTAATAAATGCTCCATCATTCTATACATGTGCATGCATGTGTGGGTATATTTAATACAATATTAGATATATACACAAAGATGCTACAAATGGACAATTGTTCCCAGAATTAAACAGGGAATGAAAAAAATTGGGTAGTTTTGACTCTGAAAAATTTTAAACTCTCTTAATTACTCTCAAACTTTTCTCTGAAACAAAGGTCCATTTTTTTTAATACCAGTTTTCCTCCAGTGATATTTTTAATACCAATTTTCTTCTACTATTTCTTCAAATCATGGAAAATTACAATCTCTAAAGCAATGGAGAGTCATGTGATCAGTCAGTCAGTCAATAAACAAATATTTATTATGCATTTACTACGAGCCAAGCTCTGTGCTAAACAAAGGGCAGTGTGAATAGCTTATGATACTTAATAAATAAGAACTACTTAGAAGAAATGAAGTAAATGACATCACCAAAGAAATGTATGGTTGAAAAAATAATAATAATGAGAAAAAGCAATAACTGATGGCAATCTGTGAGCTCCACTGGTATTCTATTGATATCAAAAGCAAATGAGAAATTCTTCCAAAACATTGAGTGGTTACCATGTGGTAGAGTTATGTAAAGACATGGACAAAGAATGGATCGAGCTGCTCAAACTTGGATGCATTGTTCATGTATATAATACATGAACATATTCATGTTAAGAATATCTAAACAAGTAAGATGACAGATCTATTTGAGGATAAGGAAGGACTTCTTAATAAGCAAGAGTCTAAGAGATGTAATGTGACATAGTGTGAAGGATTGAATTGGGAGTCAGAAGACCTTAGTTTAAATTCCCGGTCTGCTACTAATGCCCCCCTGTTATCTGTCACTTTGGGCAAATCACTTAATCTCTCTGGACCTCAGTTTCCTCATTTGTAAAATGGGGAAGTGTTACACTAGATTACCTCTAAGGTTCCTTTCACATATTTTCTTATAATAAGAAAAAAACTACAATATAATTTGATTTATGTTTTTCCAGTTTTGATCAACATGGTGCATTTTTGATCATTGGAACATCTGATAAACATATCTTCTTATTAAGTTCCAAAGCCTCAGAAGCATTCAAAACAATTGGATTTACAGGTAAAATACATACCAAGGTAGTATTTACTAATATAAATATTTTTAGTGTCACTCATACAAAAAGGTCAAAGTTTTAAAAATGAATAAACTATGATTGAGCATAACAACTATGATGCTGAAGTTTATAGCACTTTTCACATATTTATAAATAAAAAAATTTTCAAACACAGAAGTTTTGAGACAAGTTGCCTTCAACAGCCAATGTCTTATTGGCTTCAAATGATAGGTTTTGTCCATTCCTCCTTGAATATGATTATATTAACATTTGATATTTAATGAAGATCTCTACCTCATGTTTTGCTAAACACACATTCTTTATTTTCCCCTACACAAATCATTGAAATTATATTAAACTTCAAGTATAATGGAAATAGAAATAATTTTAGGTCACACAAATGAAAACTTCTTTCATACCCTTTACCAATGTCTTCAAAATGTAAAATGTCAAAAAAAATAAATCTAAAATATTAGAGGCTTGCTAAAAAGATTATGAATAAAATATATACTTTGGATTGTAGAGTTACTAGAAAAATAAAACTCTATTGATTCCACCAGAAGTTTCAAATACATAAATTTAATCAAATATAGCTATAGTGTTAAGTTGTAATTTGAATAAGCAAATTTCTTAAAATGATCTTTTATGACAATTTCTGTGTGTCTACTAATGTCTATTTTCAGTTGTGAGTGGTAACATTTTACAAATATCTACAGTTTATAATTGGGAAACTAACACGATTCAAGTAATGGTCCTTGCTGAATCTTCAGAAAATAAAAGAAGCAAGATAGAAATGTTCACTCTGACTGATAAAGTCTCAACAGGTAATAAAGGATTATTACTAGTTGATTTGTTTAATTATTAAGAAGTACCAAATTATTAAATATTACTATTTTATAGTAAACATACTATTACTTCCTCATGAGCCTTTTTCTTTTCAGTCTATTGAAAAAGTTTGAAGAAATGAAATTACTGCCAAATTATCAGATTCTATGTTATTTTCTTTTTCATAGCTTCAAATGTACTTTAAGAAAGTTCAGTTAGATGCTAGTTATTTTTAATAACAAGGATTTAAGGAAAGTTTCTCCAATAAAAAAATAAATGTTTTTAAAAATAAACTCTCCAAACTGACTTACTGTAAATGTAAAAGAAGTTAATAGGTATAAATAAAACCATATATATTTATAGATGATGTCTATAGTTAGAGTAGTATAAGACAACTTTTATATTTGTTTTTGGTATCTTTATATACCCACAAATTACTTTATTCTACATATCTATTGAATTATTGAGTTTTCTAAATCCCAAGAACATAAATAATCTGACTAATGGTATACAACTTGTTAACCACTAGAATACCTTTTAAAAGAACCAATCTCTATCAATTGGCACAATACAATTTGTTTTGTCCACAAGGAAAATTGAGATAATAAGGTGAATTTTTCTTATTTCAAAGGAAAATTATAATATTTGCTTAGAATTATTTGTATTTAAAGTACATTTAGTTGATAGGAAAAATATACTTCCTTGTCAATTGATGGACTTGGTCCTACTAAAATTAATACTGGAGAAGAAAACAGAATGTACAAATAATTCTAAGAGACTCAGATTTATTTCACCAACTAGTGTTGTTTAAAAGGACTAGAACTTGGGAAGACCTTAAAAGACCAAGCAGTTTTTGTCATCTGATGTGTCTGGTTCTTTTAAGTGTTAACTGACCTTTTTCAGACATTTTTTATTTTTCATAAACAGCACATTATGTAATATCCTTAATGGTTTTAAAAATTAAATTTCAAATATAACAAGTGATTTCTTCTCTTCCCCAAATCTTATAGATGCTGCCAAATATAGTGATGAAAGAGGGAGACTGATAAATGAATTGTTTGCAAGGACTCTGTATGAAATAGATCATCCCTTAAACTCTGCTGTCTTGGATTTTAATTGTGAAAATATAATTGGCTTTTGTAGCCATGTCCCTTATATCTGTATCTATGGAATTCCTCAAAAGGTATTCTTCTGTTACCTTTAACATAGCAAAATATAAATATATAATTTCATTAATAAGAAAGTCAAATAAAATATATGGATTAGGTTATATTTTCTTGGCTCATTTCCAAAAGATTTTAATTGACATATTTTTTGCTGATTTTGGATTCATATTAGCCTCATGTGAAGTTTATCATAAAATAATCCATAAATATGTTAATCAATAATCATTTAGATTTCATAAACACTTGTAAGCAATAGACAAGATTAAGGGTGAACTTGAGATAAGGTTGAATTTGTGGGAAATGAGTAGACTGAAGAACTAGAAAGTTAGTATATTTGAGGGAGCATCAAAATATTTATTGAATTCTCCTAATATGCAGGTTAGAGTTGTGGATATTCTTCTATAAAGAGCTCCTACCAAACCCTATTTACTTGGAAGCATAGTGGTCACTCATTTCTGTGTCCTAAGTATATTATTAAGGCTAAGGCCATGAAAAAGGAGTCACTGGCAATGGGTTATTTCCAGATGTGGCCATACAAAATGAGTGTGTGTGGCCCCTGTGTATTGCACTTGCCCAACTTTCTCTGCAGATTTACAAAGAGCTGTGCCAATGCAAACTCACTGGCTGAGCCTGGAACCCCAGGCTCCCAACCCAATGTGAAGGCTAGAGAACATCTTTCCCCTCTCTGACCTGCAAAAACCCATTCCTTTTTCTCTCTGGACCTATGACTCCCTCATATACTTGTTTGTTTTTCATATTTAAATGTTTCCCTTGGTTTCTAGGGGTTTTTTTTCCTAATAAAGGATCCCTGTTGATTTTTGGGGGTAGGACTAGCACTGGAACCATTTTTCCTTTCTCTTGCCTAAAGGGAATTCCGTAAGAGTTAGTGAGAAGCCCTTTCTCTTCAATATTCATGGAAATTAGAGGGTCTTGGGGGGGGGGGGAGGGCAGGGTGTGGGTAAAGGGATTCTTGTATGCCATGCCATCAAACTTGGCTTATTTGTTTATAGACATATATGTGTGTGTGTGTGTATACATACATATAAATAGTTAAATGATCTTACTCTGGTCAATAAAGAATCTTTGGGAAAAGAGGAGAGCAGTTAGATGGTGCAGCGGTTAGAGCACCAGCCCTGGAGTCAGAAGGATCCGAGTTCAAATTCTGCCTCAGGCACTTGACACTTACTAGCTGTGTGACCCTGTACAAATCACTTAACCCTGGATTGCCTCACCCTCCCCCCCCCAAAAAAAAATCCTATGAGACAGACACTGAACTCATTAAAGGATATAATCACCCAATTAAATAGCAAATTTGAAATTCTGAAAACAAAAGGGGAAATCATTAAAACTTAAATTAAGAAAACTATTAAACTAATAAAAAAACTAAGAATTGGTTTTATGAAAAAAACAACAAAATAGATAAACCTTTAATTAATTTGATTAGGAAAAGGAAAGAAAAAAATCAAATTAGTAATACCAAAAATGAAAAAGGTGAACTTTATACCAACGAAGAGGAAATTAGAGCAATAATTAGGAGCTATTTTGCCCAACTGTTTGCCAATAAATCTGATAATTTAAGTGAAATGCATAAATACTTACTAAAATATAATAGATTGCCCAGATTAACAGAGGAGAAAATAAATTACTTAAATAGTCCCTTTTTAGAAAAAGAAATTTAAGTTAAATTAACATTCTTTAAAAAAAAAAAAAAACTTGTTTTTAAAAAATAATTATTTTCTCTTCCTCCTACCCTCCAACTTGGAATCTTAGAGGAAAAGATAAAACCAAAACCCTTGTAACAAGTATACATAGTAAACTCTATATTGTCCATATCCAAAAATAAAAATAGTATATTTCATTCTGAATTTTGAATCCATCCATTCCCTTTCAGTCCAGAAGTGGATAGCATAGATAAGCATGAGTCTTTCTAATTGTTATTGGCAATTCAATGCATTGTTTAGAGTTAAATGTTCTTAAGGTGTTTATCTTTACAATGTATAAATTATTCTGCTGCTCCTATTCATTTCATTCTACAAGAGTTCTAGTTTTCTTTCTAGGTTTCTCTGAACCCATTCCTTTCATCACTTCTTACTACCAGGAAAGAAGGGGAGGGGAAAGAAGCAGAACTGCCCTGCCCAAGAGATAAGGGATTTTTCACTTTAGAAGGAAAGAGGAAGAGTGGCAGACAGGATGGCACAACAAAACATATTTATGCCTTTATAACTTGTTCCTTCTTATTTTGTTTCACTTTCCTCCTAATTCATTAGTATAGCATTTTAATCCCCAATGTCTTGGATGAATTGCAAAAAAGAAAATATACTTACTTTTGATTCTCTCCGGGGTTTGCTAAAAGCTGCCTTCTCAGTTAGAGAAGGAAAAAAGAAATCCCTTAGGGGAAGGGACTTTAAGATTGTGCCATGTATCCCAAGCTATACGTCTGGTGGAAAGAAAAGGAGAAAGAAAAGCTTCATGATGTTATATATATATATATATATATATATATATATGTATATATGTATACATATACATATATATATATATATACACACATACATACACACACACACACACACATATATATATGGCAGTATGTAGGGATGAGAGCTCTGAATTTGGGATCAAGATCTGGGTTCAAATTCTACTTCAGACACTTACTAGCTGTGTGACCATGGACTAATCATAATCAGAGGATTGTGGGCTTCAGCTTTCTTCATTTGTAAAATGAGGGAGTAGTGGAACTTCATGTCCTCCATGATCCCATCTGGATCTTTTGCTATAATTCCAGGATCTTACAACTAGTCCTTTTTATCAAATATACACAATCATTTTAAGAAATGACTGTGCTAGGCACTGTGCTGGGTGTTATAGATAAAAGGATAAAAGTCAAACAGTCCTTGCCTTGATGGAGTTTACATTCTACTGAGGGGATAAAATAGGCACTATGGGATTGGAGGCAGGAGCTCACTCACATTTGGGGGCAGGTGTACTTAGAGATGGAAAGGATGAAGGGGTGTATTTCAAATATGGGAATGGATGACTATGGCAAAGGTCTCAGGGATCAGGATGGCAAAGAGTTAAGAGACAGAGAGTATCACAGTAGATAACTTTTGGGGGCAAATTCCATTAGGAACATAAGTAAAATTGTAATCTAAGTTTGTCTTTACTGATGTTTCTCCTCCCTTTCATTGATCTCCTACATTCCCCTCCCCCCTCTTTCCTATACTCCCAGATCTTCTCCAGCTGCCCAAAGCTTTTAACTGGTGGGATCAATTCAGTCCTATCATCCTCAAAAATGTCTCCAATCATACTCTTTCTCTCCACCCCCTCCCTTCCAAAACAAAAAAAGCTCAGAAAAACCCAAACCACCTTATGCTCTATATTGTGGATCTCAAGAAATTGGGAAGAGAATAGGAGGAGAGACAGCTCAAAGTGGCACGTTGAAGAAAATATATGTACCTTTGTAAATTACCAGTTACTGTTGGAGATAAACATGTATGACTTAAAAGAGATAATTATTAAGACAAATGCATTTGTAATTACTGAAATGTTTAGGAGATTTTCTCCTTTTTAACTAGGTACCTACAACCAAAACAAGCTCCTCTCCCACATACTGGGGAGGCTTCTGAAACTTTGCTGTCTACACTTTAGATATTAAAGCTGAAATCTCATTTTCACCAAAATTTAATTTTATAACTTGGCTTATATTAATAGAATCTGCAAAAACACCTACATCCTTATTTTAAGAATTCACTAGATGATCTGTTTTGTGGTCATTTTGAATTCGTTTTTTTGGTTCTGTCGGCAAATGTTTAAATTCATGAAGAGCTATTTGAATCAGTCTTCATTTTCTGTCTTCAGTCCTTGTAGTTAGGATAAAGTGGAGGAGAATTCTTATGGTATCAATCTACTCCTATCATCCTCAGATGATAGAATCTGCCACAAACAGAAAATAAAAAACTGCTTTTGTTGGGAAAATTCCGGTCATTAAGAAGAATCAAATATTTAAGAAATAAGATGAAAATAATGTTATTTTAAAAAGGGACAAAACCCCTTAGGCTACATAACCACATGTACCCATTTATTTTCTATCATAATAATATGATTACCAATACAATGTTGCTTTTTTCTTATTAGAAATAAAAATTACTTTCATAACCTTGAATACAGTTTGATATTTTCTTCTTGGTTTACAGGATAGCAAAAAAAAAGTTCTCAAGCCAGAGGTCAAAATTCCAAGTAAACATTATGGAACTGGAATGCTGTATTTGTCATATCATGGCCAATGGCTGGCATCAACAGCCAAAGATGGAATACTGACCATCCGTGAGAGCAGTAATTTGGTAAATGCTTTTATCAATATGAAGCCCTCAAAGGCACTATGGGAAGTAGGAATGGATTTAAACTAAGAAATATATCCTTAAGAAGTTTGGAAAGGGGAAAAAAATGATTTTTATAACCTCCAAGTCTTTGACTTGTACTTTTTAACTTTATTGATGCTTTTATATTCTGAAATATATTGAATCTTTTTAAAATATAATTTTCTTGATATTCTTTTTTTATCACCATAGTGTCCCATGCATCTTTCCTTCTTTCCCTCCTGGAAAGCCATTCCATCTGATAATATTTTTTGGAGAAAAAAAGAAAAAAAGTCAGCACAATTGATACAATGGAAATATCCAAAAACATGTTTGGGAGTGTTTTCTCATATCTCTTCATTTGAGCCCTGCTCTACAATTCTATTACATTTACTTTTGATTTTTTGATGACATTCTTTTCATTTACATTATTGTAATTACTGTGTGTACAGTTTTTTTGTTCTGCTTACTTCATTCTGTATCAGTTCATGTAGATTTTTCCATACTTCTCTGTATTTATTGCACACATTATTTCTTACAGCATAGGAATCATACATTACATCTATATGCTACGATTTGTTTGGCCATTCCCAAATTTATGGGCATCTACTTTATGTCATTTATTCAATTTTATCTATCTCAAAAAGAACTAGCATAAATGTTTTAGAGAGTAGAAGGACTGGGTTTTTTCCTAAACAATGACTTTCTTGAGACATAAACTAAGTAATAGAGTCTCTAGTTGAAAGGTTATGGACACTTTAGTAACTTTATTTGTATAATTTCAAATTGCTTTCCAAAATCGTTCAGTTCTTTTAAAATTATTCATATCAAATAACAATGGCTATTCATTATATGTGTGTATGTGTGAATGTGTTTACATATGTACAATGTGTATATCTTAGGTATTAAGGTTTTAATAGAGAAATTTGACAAAAGATTTTTCCCCATTTGACCCTTTCTCCTCTTATTATAAAGTAATGTTGTCTGTGCAGAAGCTTTTTAGTCTGAAGGCTTCTCTTTTGCTGTGTAAACAATATTATGTTTCTTCAATAACTTTTAAAAAGTAATAAATTTTTTAAAGAAAAAACTTCCGATAGATGTCCCTGTATTCATTGGCTCGCTCTTTTCTCCTCACCTCACCCAATACCCTCATCTCATTTGATTTTCCCCCTTCTTCTCCTCTTGCACTAGTCCTTTTTTTTAAGTCTTAAATTTTCTTGTTTGTTTTTTGCATTTATTTCCAAAAAGGATTTCTCTCTCTTCATCTCTATATTCTTCATGCTTTTAAAGCTTCCAAGGTATCCATTGATCTATCCTAGGTCCCCTCTTAAGGTGATTTCTGCCATTCTTATAGAATTCATACCCATAGACTTCTTTTCCATTTTTCTTCATTTCCAGAATATCAATTATTATTATAATGATACAGCTAACATTCATATAGCTTTTACTTTGTGCCTAGACACTGTGCTAAGTGCTTTACAATTATCTCCTTTTATTCCCACAACTTTGGTATTATTAGGTGTTATTAGACCCATTTTAGAGATTTAAAAAACCTGAGGAAAACAGAGATTAAGGTTATGTGACTTGCCCAAAGAAGCACAACAAATGAAGTCATATTTGAATGCAAGTCTTTGACTCCAAACTTGGCACTCTCCATAGTAGAGTTCCCTTCCATGTTCCTGATTATGCAACCCACCATTAATTTATTCCCTCTCTTTTTGATCTTCCCCACCATATTTGCCTAGAAATGTCCTTGTGTCCATGCTCTTCCCCTCACACAAGTGCCAAATGCCCCAGATTTTCTTTTCTTTTTTTTATATAGCTTTTTATTTACATGGGTAATTTTTCAGCATTGACAATTGGAAAACCTTTTATTCCAACTTTTCCCCTCCTTCCCCCCACCTCCTGCCCCAGATGGCAGCTTGACCAATACATGTAAAATATCTTAAAGTATAAGTTAAATACAATATATGTATACATGTCCAAACAGTTGTTTTGTTGTACAAAAAGAATCGGACTTTGAAATAATGTACAATTAGCCTGTGAAGGAAATCAAAAATGCAGGCAGACAAAAATAGAGTTGCCCCAGATTTTCTGACTGCATATTCTCCTGGAGAAGTGGAATTTTCAATCCCAACTTTCTCTCTCTTCACTGCTCATCTCTCTTCACTTATAAGAATAGTCACCCCCTCCACAGTAAGTACTCCTTCTTTTCCCCTTTTTTTCAAACTTTCTCTTCTTCTATATTCCTGTAGGTTCTTCTCCTTCTGAGACCACAAAGGTCACCTTCCTCTGATTGCTGGCCCTTGATGATCCTAGGGCATCTCTCCTCTCCACCTCTGCCCTCTCTCTGCCCCTTTTCATGTTCTTTCCGTTCACCCTTCACTGTTAACTCTACCAGGTTTCTACCTTCACCTATCTCGTGTCCCAGTAAGAAGTGTTTTACTGATCTCTATTGTCATTTTGTTGTTATAGCTGTCCTTTCTTGATGTATTTATTCACTTCTTCTGCGTTTCTGTGGTTTGGGGCGTCAAATAGGCAAAAAAAAAAAAAAAAAAAAAAAAAAACCTCTTCAATTCTGATTTTCTTTCTAAAAATGTCTCCAACTATTTATTATTGAAATCCATCTTTTATCCTACACAATTAAGCTCATGTTTACAAAATAAATCATTCTGAACTGCATCCTGAACTTCATTGTTCTTTGGAATTAATTTATTTCTTCTATTCTATTTCTTCCTCCTTGTTCTAGTGAGTGCAGAATAGTTTTTTGTTATTGTGGTATCCATTCATTTATATTTGAAGATCTTTCTCCTAATAGCTTGCAAAACTTATTTTAGTTGAATTGATAAATTCAAACATTATATCTTTTGGAATTCTAAGTCTTGAGTTTTTGTTATGAAGGTGATTTGTGAATTCTTTTGATTGGAATTTTATTTTATTTATTTATTTTTTAGAAATTCTGGGCTGTTCTCATCTATTGTTTTCTTCTTGATGTAAAGATTTTTTATCCAATTGTATTCTTCTGGATGACTTATAATCTTTAAGTTGTTCTACGCATCCTGACTTAGAGATATGTTTTGTTTGCATAATACCAAATTTTTAAAATTTTATTTAGTCAGTAGCTTTGATTTCCTTATAACTGCCTATATCTGACTATGATCTGAGATATATGTCCATTCTGTTTCACTGATTCACTTTTCTATTTCTTAACCAGTAGCAGATCTGATACTGCCAAATCTCTCCTTCCTTTAAATTTTTTCATTAATTCCTTTGATATTCTTGACCTTTTGTTCTTCCAAATGCATTCTGTTATTACTTTTTCTAGTTCAATAAAATGATTTTTTTTTGGTAATTTAAATGGGATGATATTGAATAAGTAGATTATTGTAAGTAGAATTGTCATTTTTAAGGGCAAAACATTTTTTAATATTTTTTTTACCATATCAGCTCTGCACACTTATGAACAATTAACATTTCTCCAACTATTTAAATCTGACTTTATTTGTATAAAAATGTTTTATAACTATGATTGTGTTGTTTCTGGATTTATTTTGGTAAGTATACTACTAGGTATTTTATGCTGTCTACAATTATTTTAAATGAGTTATCTCTTAACTATCTCTTCTTGCAGAGTTTTGTTGGTGATTTATAGAACTGCTTATAATTTACATAGGTTTATTTTATATCTTGCTTCGCTAAAATTATTGTTTCAATTAGCGTTTCAATTATGTTTTAGGCAAGCATATCATTATATTGTCTGCAAAAAGAGCTAATTTTATTGCCTCATTGCCCATTCTGATTCCTTCGATTTCTTTTTCTTCTATTATTGTTATTCCTAGCATTTCTAATACAATATTGAACACTATTGCTGATAATAGGCATCCTTGTTTCACTCCAATCTTACTGGGAAGACTTCTAGCTTATCCCTATTACAAATAATGCTTGTCAAAAGTTTTAGGTAGATGCTTCTTACCACATTAAGGAAAAATCATATGTATACCTATTTTTAAAGTGTTTTTAATAATAATGCACATGATTATATAATTTTTGTTAATTTTCTTATTGATATAATCAATTACATTAGTAGTTTTCCTTACGTTAAACCTGTATTATTGGTATAAATCCCACTTGGCTACAATATATAACCTTTGTGATACACTATTGTACTCCCTATAGCTAGTATATGACATAAGGATTTTTATATCCATATTCATAAGTGAAATTTGTCTATAATACTACTGATTTGGTTTTCTTTTCTTTTTTAAAAAATCATATTGACCAATGGCTTGCATCTTTTATTATATTTTTCATAAAGTTAACTTACAGTTTTATTTATCAATTCAATAGTTTTCTGACAGTCAATTTTATCCATCTCACCTTTAATTTTTAGGATTTCTAATTTGGTGTTTAATTGGGGATTTTAAATTTTTTCTATTTTTTAAAAATTTCATGTCTAATTTATTGATCTGCTCTTTCTCTACTTTATTGATATGAGCATTCAAATTTTCCTTTGAATATTGCTTTTGCTGCATCCCATAGATTTTGGTATGTGATCTCATTAACATCATTTTCTTTTAAAATTATTTACTGTTTCTATGACTTGTTTAACCCATTCACTCTTTAAGATTAATTCCAATTAATTTTTAGTTTGTGTTTTTATGGTCCCTTCTTAAACATAATTTTTACTTCATTATTGTCAGATTAATTATTCATTTAATATTTCTGCTTTTCTGGTCAATTTTTAAAAAGGTACTGCATATCTTCTTTTAATATTTTTGTCTTTTGCTTCATTTTCTCTTATTCAGTTCTATAGTTTCTTTAGTGAGGCTTGTCATTGTAGATTTAAGTTTTTCTTATTTTTGTTGTACAGAATAAAAATTCTACCCTTAGTTCTCTTTTAAACCATGTAGGAATAGCATGTGTGAGTCCATGTTCTCTTCAAATTCAATAGTTTTCTGTTTCACCAAGTGATGGTTCATTTCCTTTATTTTTCAATATTTATTCATAGATTTCCCAATTTGTTTACTGCATCTGGGAGCCATATTTCCTTCTTGTTAGTGTTTTTCCTATTGGTTTATCTGTTTATCTTCAAGGTCTTTGAGATTTCTTCTTCCTGGGAATTTTGGTACTTTCAATCTTTTTTTTTTCCTCCCTTATTTTTTTGTCATTTATTTCTTGACTCCTTCCCCTCTTATCATGGTTCCTTTAGGGGCTGGATCTCTGCCACAACTCACTCTGGGTGGTGAGAAGTGTCCCCATCTGGATTCAGTGCTGTTTCCATAGGTATGACAGAGTGCTACACAGCTCTCCATATGCACCCTGTCTTGTCTTCTCCCACTCCCTGTTTCTCAGTTTTGTTCTCTAATCAAGAGAAGTTGTTCAGACCCTATTTTCCCTGATATTGGCAGAATAGGCTTTCCCTGGCACTGTGCTTCTGGCTTGTAGCCCCCCTGAAAGGCTTTTGTTTCTGAAGGGCTATGGCAAAGCTGGCTGTTGAGGCTCAAGTAAACTTCCTCAGCCCAGAGCTAGAATCTCTATGACACTGGAAAAAGGACAAAGTGTAAGAATGGGTTTTTATACAAGACTGTGTCATCTCCTTGGGTCTGCTAGAGCAGCTTTGCTAATAACATAATGGGAAGATGGGGAAGTGTGTTAGAGATGCTCAAGATCAGTTAGTGCTAAACTAAAAATTAAATGGAAACTTAATAACCTAATCTTAAAGAGTGAGTGGGTTAAAGAACAAGTCATAGAAACAATAAACTATTTTAAAGAGAATAATGATGATGAGATCACATACCAATAGTCATTTATTATTTTTGGTGGGGTTTTTTAACCTTTTTTTAGATTCTGAGTATCCTAGACCATGGAAATAACTGAAGATAACTTTCTTTTTTGCTGCATAATTTCTTTTGAGAAGTTTAAGAGGTCATGATGATTGGGAAAAATGTCTAGTTTGACATCTTGTTGCTCACATAACCTGAAAATCTCTGAGTCCTTTATTATTTTCTTCAAGTCAGGCACTTCTTCTAATATATCTCAAAAGTTTTAACCTGGGGATCTCAGAATTATTACCCAAATACTAGAATCCCCAGAATGAGAAAAGAATAATCTGTAATAGTATTCCATTCCCTGCTTAGGAATTTTACTTTTGACAAATTCCTTTGTCACTAGGGTAATTGCAGTGGAAGTGGAAAGGAACATGATGTCTATAGGAGACATTTGAGAACAGAATGGATTAGATGATTGAGTGAAATCAGAGACGGTCTCAAGATTACAAACTGAGATGATTATGGGGATGATTATGTCTTACATAAATGAAGAAGCCACATGGAGGAGCAAAAGACTAAAGTGGATATTATTGGTCAGAAGTATTCAGAAATGTGGGACTTGGTGCTCCAAGAGTGGATAGGGATAGAAATAAAAACTTGAGAGGCTTCTGTATAGTGGTCATAACTGAAGCCAAAGAGTAGATAAAATTACTGAGTGACCCCAGTATATAGAGGGAAAAGAAGAGAGCCATGAAAAATTAATTAGTAGCAGAAGCAAGATTTAAACCTGATTCTCGTGATTTCAAGACCATTATTATTTCCACTTTTTGGAATTATTTTTGCAATAGAAATATAGCTTGGCAAATAAAACACTGAATTGGGAAACAAGGAGTCCCGACTGTAAGTCCTTATTTATTAACAAATATAGCATAACTTTGAACTAGTCACTTAAATTTCTACATGCTTCTCTTTTTTCTATATATGCATTAAAGTACAGGTTTTCTAGAACCTACATTTGACTTGTTTAGTAATAATAATTTCTTTATTAAATGTTAATCATTTATTATGTTAATAATAGCTGCTTTATTTCAAAATAAAAGCAAGTATGGTCAGATTTAGTAAAACAGAGCAACCTCTATGCTTCTTTCATGTTGTTTCTTAACTATTCAGGAACCATTTGCTCAAATACAGTGCCACTCTTACCAGGAAAATGGAATTCAATCAATGATATTTTCATTAGATGGACAATCTATACTACTGAATGGTCAAGAAGATGGTGCCCTTGTTTGCCTGAAATGGAAGTAAGTACAAGCTGAGAATATATCATTTGTACAATATTTAACTTTCATTGAAATAAAGCAGAAAAGGATATAGAATATTTTTGTTATTTTGTCAATATGATAACATTAAATTGTAAATAATATTTTATAATTTACATAAAAATTGAAGTAAAGCAATGGAAAATTATTTAAATATTTTAATTCATTAGAAAATTTGATTTAAGAGAAAATGTATAAAAGATAAACTGCTTTTGACATCATTTTATAATACATATGTATTATTTTTCATTCTATTTCAATCCACAGGAGAATAGAAGGACTTTTCATTCACAACATTAATGAATATTTTCAGAAAATTGTTACAATTTTGAATAAGAACCTTTTAGAACAAAATATTTCTTTATACCACATGCAAGATGTCCAGCTCTTTTTGGATTCACTTCCTGAAGATTCAGTTGAGTTTCTACATAACTTTTAAAAAAAATAAAAATCTCACAATCCTATAATAATCCATTTTTAGTAATGTTATTTAACTATGATTTTGAGTTCCTTTTCTTAACTATGTTGTAACTTTAATTTATGATGTAATGATTTACAAAGATATAAGATCATTCTTGTACCTATTGAGATGATGTGGTGTTTTTTGTTTTTGTTTTTGTTTTTGCTGAGGCAATGGAGATTAAGTGATTTGCCTAAGGTCACATAGCTAAGAAGAGTTAAGTGTCTGAGATCAGATTTGAACTCAGGTCCTCCTGACTTCAGGGCTTGTCCTCTATCCACTGTGCTACCTAGCTGAAAAAGTATATGAATATAGGATTTAAAATATTTCTTCATGTAAACTACAGGCATTACTTTGGAAGAACATGGCCAGAAGCCAACCAGAATTGAGTTGAGAACATGATTGTTTGCTTCTAATTTTATATAAAAATATAATTTTAACATTTATTTTATATGTTATATATATTTTATATTTATATATAAAAATAATTTTATATTAAAAAATCTCTCTTCTTTAGATGGTAAAGTAGTAAGAAATATTTAAAGCTTTAATTGTAGCTTATGGCATAGAGCTTATGCAAAGTTAAAGTATTATTTTTGTTTCTTCAACTCTTTTAACTCCTAAATCTAGAGAATATAGGACAGAATGACCATCATCAAAAGCATATATTAGATTGCCCATTATACATAGCATTATGGCCCTTACTTGTAGTGGTAGCGTGGCCTTGGAAAGGCTATTTAATATCCTTCTGGGCTTCAGTTTCCTCATCTTTGAAATGAGAAGATTAGACTACAGGGATCTGAAGACCCTTCTATCCATAATTCTATGATCTTATGATTAGAGCTATCCAAAAAAGTTGTTACCCTTTATGAATCTATAATCTATTCATGATGTACAAATAAATAAATAGTTAAGTTAAATATAACATTATTTTTAAGTTAAATATAACATTATGTGTGGCCAAAATGTTAATTGGGTTTTATGGACTTATTGGAAATTTACTCAAAGGAATTTTATATTAAGAGACAATCTATAAGGGTCCTTTAAATGGGCGACCACACCGCAACAGGAGATTTGAGTGGCCCATAAGTATTCTCTGTGAGTAAAGGACCGCTCCTTGGGCGGGATCCTGGCCATATTGAGATAGCTTTGTAATGGGTGACAGCTCTCCTGCTGATTGGCTGTATGTATGACCTCATAGGCCCTCTTAAGCCCACTGCAGGAAGCACATCACTCTTCCAAGTGGATGGATAGCTGAGAGAGGTAAGGAGTTTGATAGTGAACATTTGGGTCTTCAGACCAGGTGTTCACTAGGGAGTTAACAAGTCAGGATATTAAGTCAGGGCATTATGTGAGTACATAAATAAAGCCTTTAAGTTTACAGGGGGCTGTTCTTGAATATGCTATCAGTTATTAAACTATGATTCAAAAAATCATGGCCAGAGACCATGAGGCCTTTGAATGCCTCAGAGGAGGTGAGAACAATGCAAAGGTCAGTACCAAAGGTACTCTGAGGGCCTAGGAATCAGGAGAGACTGGTAGTAGTAACTGCTAGGAGAGCATGTTATAACAATCGAATTATTGACTGTCTCTAAAATAATCAGATAAAGTTTACAGAGCAGGGTTCTAGGGTAATTCTTAAATATTGGGATAGGGAGTTTGATGGACCAGAGAATTTAGTTTAATACAAATATTTATCCTTTCTTCTCAGACATATTTCAAAAAGGAGGCATCTTCCAAAGCTGATTCTAAAGACAGAATTTATGAAGGTGAAATTAGCTGGTTACAACGGAAAAACCAAGAGGTGTGTACATATATAAATATATTATAGAAGATGTATAAGTTTTATATTTAGTGCCAAGAAATCAAGACAAAGAATTTATGTATCCTAGACAAAGTTTCAAAATTGTATCTCCTATGTAACACTAAGAACATTGAGTCTTTATTATTTGATAGTCTTCCTCTCC
Organism: Sminthopsis crassicaudata; assembly: GCF_048593235.1. Classification (NCBI taxonomy): domain Eukaryota; kingdom Metazoa; phylum Chordata; class Mammalia; order Dasyuromorphia; family Dasyuridae; genus Sminthopsis; species Sminthopsis crassicaudata. Next base: position 579,863,702 of record NC_133618.1, on the reverse strand, counting down.
TGTAATGAAACTTGAAAAATTTTAGTATTCATGTTAATGTCTCCTTCCAAGTTATCAGCCTTCTCAATTAAAATCCATATTTTGGATTTCATCATCATCTATAATTGTCACCTCTATGACCTTGAATTCTGCAATCTCCTTCTTTGTTCAGTCTCCTTTTCTTTTCTCTCGAGTTCTGCCTTATTTCTCCTCTATCTTTATCCTAATTGTTACTTACAATGTATACCTTTCTTCTCTTCTAATCCATTATCACTTCACTTCCTTCCTTTCAATATTTTGATCCTATAGATGATCAGTTTAACTATATACCTTCCTCAGTCCTGGTAAACCTTGCATTCTGCAAGTCAAGTGAACAAAGTGACTTATATTTGCTAAGCACTCATACTAAAGCCTAGAAATACAAAGAAAAGATTTTTTTAAAAAAAATCCCTATCCTCCAACTCTGAGATATCACTACACACCTGTCAGATTGGCTAGAATGACAGGGAAAGGTAATGCAGAATGTTGGAGGGGATGTGGGAAAACAGGGACACTGATATATTGTTGGTAAGACTGCGAATACATCCAGCTATTCTGGAGAGCAATTTGGAATTATGCTCAAAAAGTTATCAAACTGTGCATATCCTTTGATCCAGCAGCATTGCTACTGGGTTTGTATCCCCAAGAGATCTTAAAGAAGGGAAAGGGACCTGTATGTGCAAGAATATTTGTGGCAGTCCTCTTTGTGGTGGCCAGAAACTGGAAAGTACGTGGATGTCCATTAATTGGAGATTGGCTGAAAAAATTGTGGTATATGAATAATATGGAATATTATTGTTCTGTAAGAAATGACCAACAGGATGATTTCAGAAAGGCCTGGAGAGACTTACATGAACTGATGCTGAGTGAAATGAGCAGGAGTTATATACCTCAACAACAATACTGTATGATGATCAGTTCTGATGAATGTGGCCCTCTCCAACAATGAGATAAACCAAATTAATTCCAATAGAGCAGTAATGAACTGAGCCATCTACACTCAGAAAAAGAATTCTGGGAGATGACTATGAACCACTACATAGAATTTCCAATCCCTCTAAGTTTGTCTGCCTGCATTTTGGATTTCCTTCACTGGCTACTTGTAACTATTTCAAAGTCCGATTCTTTTTGTTCAGCAAAACAACTGTTTGGACATGTATACATATATTGTATTTAATTTATACTCTAACATATTTAACATGTATTGGTCAACCTGCCATCTGGGGGGGAGGGGAAAGAGGGGAAAAATTGGAACAAATGGTTTGGCAATTGTCATTGTTGTAAAATTACCCATGCAAATATCTGGTAAATAAAAACTATTAGATATGAAAAAAAAAAAATCCCTGTCCTCCAAACCAGACTAATGAGTTGTCAGACAAGTAGAAAAAGAACCAGGAAAGACTACTGTCCTAAAAACCTGAACAAGATAACATCAAAAAGAAGATGTTGATTGTCAGTTAAGGCTGAAGAGAGGCAAGAAATATGAAGATTGAGGAAAAGCCGTTATATTAGACAGAAAGACCAATGGAAACTTTGTAGAGAACAATTTCAATTGAATGTCGAAATGGGAAACCAGAACTGCATAGAATTATGGAAAATGGAAGAAAAGGAAAAAGGAAGTAGAAGTACTGATAATAGATTGTCTCCTCCAACTCACCCATGACTATCCTCAAATTATGCTCACTTAATACACCCATACCTACCAGCTCTTGTCCTACAAACTTTCCTCACAAGAGTAATCAGAAATATAGACATTTGTGGGGAATGAATGAACCAATTGGGTGTTTTCTGAGAAGTGGGAGATTTGGGTGAGAAAGAAGAAATCATCAAAAGCTTCACCTCATGTTTCATTGAAAATTGAAGCCCTTTACTCAGAGCTATCTCTTAGCACCTCCTCATTTCATGTCATTCAGACACATTCCAATACTATAACCTTCTACACCCATTTCACATTAGGAAATGTTCCTTCCCCTTCCCAATGCAAACCTATCTATATGTACAATTGTTCCTATTTCATCCTGCCTTCTCAAGCAGACTGTACCCTTTATATATCATCCCTAATTTCTCACTAATCTTCTAATTCTCCCTATATAATTGATGATGTTGTGTATGAATGAGATCCCTTCTGCTCCGAGATGCAGTTTCAGAAGCAAAACAACTCTCGCTAACCCCAAAGTCTGTGGCCAAAAATAGGTGGTTTTATTTTTCTCTAAGAGGCTTTCCCTTAGCAGGCATATTTCTTAATGAAGAAATTTTGCAAAGAATGAGCTGGCAAAAATCTATTTTATGAGCAAATCTGGGGGCAATTTGAACTGATTATCAGACTGGATCTCCCAACTGAATGAAAATAGAGTTCCCTGAATGAGGATGCTACTTTCCAAAAGATCAATGGGAGTTGATTTGCACTTGAATGACACTGCTTATCTTCTCTCATTCTGGGAGGATGTGCCTCCTTTCTATGTGAAGTCCAGGTTAGCTCCTCTGAAGGGCTCAGAACAGGTTTTAGTCAGGATAAGAAAAAGTCTTTGCCCTATGTTGGGCGCCAAAATGTAATGTTCTGGCATCTCTCAATTGGAATCCTTCTCTGGGAGGAGGTTTCTTTTCTGTATAATCTTTTTCTCTGGGAGCAGGTTTCTTGGGAGGCTTCTGGAGCCTCCAGCCAGAGCGAAGGTAGAATCTCGATTCCTCTTCTTCCTGAATCCTGGCTCTGAATCTCCTTGAGCTTCCCAGAAGTTCTTCCGGGAAGTCTTGTTCTTCTCCCAGTCTAGACTCTCTCCTTCCAGACTGCCGTCCAAACTCAATGTCCCTGGAGGCAGCCTTGGTGGCTCCTTATATCCTCCCAGAGAATGGGCTTGTGGTTACTCCTTACTGACCAATAAGCAAGCTCCTTTAAAGTATTCCTTCAAAGGTGTAGACTCCCTTAAAGATTTGAACTAAAGGTATAAACTCTGAGCTAAAGAATTGTTAAGTACCAACTTAGCACTTAGTAAGAACCTAATATTTCTAGACTCTTGGGAGCCTGGGAGATCCTGATCTCTCTCCTTTTACAAATTATTTTACACAATTTTGCAGAGTCCACTCTCATCATTTCCATTGCCTCTTTACAACCTACTGTAATGTGGGAGAAACTGAGGCAAGACAGAGATTAGAAAATTATAATATTTTATCTGAAAGGGAGAGATTTACTGGGACCATGGTTTGGTCCTAGGGCTGAATGAGACTATCGTCTCCAAGAAAGAAAGCAACAATGTGAGTTCTCAATGAGATATATCTATCTATCTATCTATCTATCTATCTATCTATCTATCTATATATATATATATATATATATATATACATATATACACACACACACACACACACACACACACACACACACACACACACACACAGCTCAGATACAGGGGTAGACCAAGGCAAGTGCGGGTCAAAGTGCAGGAAACGGGAACACCAAACTAACAATTCGGATCTGACAGAATGGGGGGGAGGCATGGGGGACATCTGATAATTGGGATTACAGAATGGAGAGAGGCATCCAACATTCTGATGATGCCTAAGATAGAAGTTCTTTTTCCTTATCTGAATCTTCATGATTAGGAGGAGGGATGGTATTGCAGGACAATTAGGAACTGAGGCAGAACAATTCAGGGGAACAGAGGCAGAACAATTTAAAGAAACTGTGAATCAGGACAATAAAAGAGAACTGTGGCACAACATTAAATACTCATTTATGTCTTTCTTCTCTCCACCCCAATTATCTAGAGTCTAATCCTCATTTTAATATGACCAAAAACTTCCCTTTTAACAACCTGAATGTTGTTACACTTGATTTAAGCTTTTAAAAATAATAATAGCTTCTTATTTTTCAAAATGCATGTGAAGATCATTTTAAACATTCTCCCTTGCAAAACCTCGTGTTCCAAATTTTTCTCCCTCCCTACCCTTCCCTAGACAGCAAGTAATCCAATATAGATCAAATATGTGCAGTTCTTTTGTTTCCACATTTATCAGGCTGCACAAGAAAAATCAGATCAAAAGGGAAAAAATGAAAAAGAAAAAAAAACCAAATATGCAAACAAAAAAGGTGAAAATACTATGTTGTGGTCCACATTCAATCCCCAGAGTGTCTCTCTCTGGATACAGATGGCTCTCTCCATCACAAGTCTATTGAATTGGCCTGAATCACCTCATAGTTGAAAAGAACAACGTCCATCACATTTGATCATCACATAATGATCATAAATTGTTGCTGTGTATAATGATCTCCTGGTCCTATTCACTTCACTCATGTAAGAGTGAATTCATGTAAGAGGCTCTCTGAAATCATCCCCTGATTGTTTCTTATATTCCATATTCCAATATTCCATAGCATTCATATACCATAATTTATTCAGCCATTCCCCAACTGATGGGTATCCACTCAGTTTCCAATTCCTTGCCACTACAAAAAAAGCTGCTACAAATAAAAGTATATGTGGATCCTTTTACCTTTTTATTATTTCTTTGCCAACCCACATTTTTTAATAGATTAGGAAAATAAGGGTCAGAAAAGTTCATTTTCTTTACCAAGATCATATACTACAAGGTTTGAAATTAAGCCTTTTGCAGGGCGTGAAGTCAAGATGACAGAATAGAAAGGACATTGCCTGAGCTCTCTCCAGCTTTCCTCAGAATTAGCATAAGATCTGAACAGATTTTCGAGTCACAGAACCCACAAATATTCTCCAACCTAAGATATCTTGGAAGGACTTCAAGAAAAGTCAGTCTCATTTGGGCAGGAGGGAATGCAGACCAGTGCAGACGATGCCCAGGATGCATAAAGGAAATCTAGCAGCAGGCTCTTGGCCAAAATATAACAGCATTGGCTACTCTGTTCTGGTTCAGAAGGCTAGGGGATCAGCAGACCAGCTGTGAAACCAATAATGCAACTACAGAAAGCAAATTGTGAAACCCTGAACCCCAGCATAACAGGCAGAACTTGGCCAGGCTCACCCAGCACAATGGGGAACTCTACAGCATCATTAGCCTCAGTGAGATCAATGAGAAGCTCCTGTCATCCTTCAGAGGAAACTTGGAAAATCTCCCCTGTGCCCTAGGAAGCAGACCTCAACCTTTAAAAATAAGCAAAAAAGCAAAAAGAATTCTGACCAGAGAGAACAACTATGGAAACAGGGAAGATCAGAACACAAACCCAGAAGAGGACAGCAAAGTCAAAATGGCTTCAAATTAAGCCTCAAAAGGAGATATGAATGGATGTCCAGCTCAAAAGGCTCTCTTGGAAAAGAGTTCAAAAAAGGATCTGAAAAGAGAGAGAGAGAGATGAACAATGGATAAAAAAAAATGAGAGTTATGTAGTAGAGTTATGATATTTTGGAGAGAAAAAGGACAGTTTGACTGAAGAAAACAACTCCTCAAAAATAAATGTGACAAAACAGAAAAAATATATATAGAAGAAAACAACTTATTAAAAAATTAATTTGGCAAAATGGAAAAAGGAAAAAACTCTATAAAAAATAGAATTGGCAAAATGGAAAAAAAATCTACTGAATGAAACAACTCATTTAAAATTACAGTTGGCCAAATGCAAAAGGATTTTTTAAAAAAGGTTAACTATGGAAAATAATTCACTAAAAATTTGAATTGGGCAAATAGAAGTGAATGACTCAATGAGACATCAAAAATTGATCAAACAAAAGTTGAAAAAATAAAAAAAAAAATTTTAAAAAGAAAATATAAACTACCTCATTGGATAAACAACTGACCTGGAAAATAGATCCAAGAGAGGCATCTAAGTATTATTAGACTACCTGAAAGCCACAATGAAAGACTCTGGACAACATCTTTCAATAAATCATCAAGGAAAACTGCCCTGATATCCTGGAACAAGAGGGTAAAATAGTCATTGAAAGAATTTACCAATCATCTTTTGAAATAGATCTCAAAATAAAAACTCCAAAGAATATAGTACCTAAATTCCAGAATTATCAGATGAAGAAGAAATACTGCAAGTAGTCATGAAAAAAATAATTTAGATATCAAGGAGCCACAATCAGGATTACACAGCATCTAGCAACTTCCATATTAAAGGATTGGAAGACTGGGAATATGATATTTTAGAAGGCAAAGGAGCTTGGATTATAACCAATAATCAATTACCTAGCAAAATTAAGCATCATCTTTCAAGGGAAAAGATGAATATTCAATGACATTGGGGAATTTCAATCATTTCTGATGAAAATACGAGTACTGAATAGAAAATCACTTCCAGTTGATCAGTGATGGACAGAAACAACTACACCCAGAGAAGGAACACTGGGAAGTGAATGTAAATTGTTAGCACTACTGTCTATCTACCCAGGTTACTTATACCTTCGGAATCTAATACTTAACGTGCAACAAGAAAATTGGATTTACACACATATATTGTATCTAGGTTATATTGTAATACATGTAAAATGTATGGGATTGCTTGTCATCTAGGGAAGGGAGTAGAGGGAGGGAGGGGATAATTTGGAAAAAATGAATACAAGGGATAATGCTATAAAAAAAATTACTCATGCATATACACTGTCAAAAAATTTTATAATTATAAAATTAAAAAAAAGAAAATATGATCTTCAAATACAAGACTCAAGAGAAGCATAAAAAGACAGACAAGAAAGAAAAAAAGTTATATTTTTAAAGGTTAAAATGTTTACATCCTTATGGGAAAGATGATACTTGTAACTTTTGAGAACTGGATCTTTGTCAGGGCAATTAAAAAGCATATATTTAAGACAGAGGTTATAGGTATAAGTTGACTTTAATATGATAATATAAAAATAAATTAGAGGTGGGAGGAGGATTGTATTGGGAGAAGAGGAAAGGGAAAGTAAAATGGGATAAATTGTGTCATAGAAGAGTCACAAAAGACCTAAAATATATATATATATATATATATATATATATATATATATATATATATATTTCCCCCCCTCTTGAGGCTGGTGTTAAGTGACTTGCCCAGGGTCACACAGCTAGGAAGTGTTAAGTGTCTGAGACCAGATTTGAACTCAGGTCCTCCTGAATTCAAGGCTGGTGCTCTATTCACTGTGCCACTTAGCTGCCCCCAAAAGACCTAAAATAGAAAGAAGGAAGGGAGATGAGCATTGTTTGAACCTCAATCTATGAGCATTGTTTGAACCTCATGGAAATGGGAAGTAGAAGGGGAAATGACAAAGGAAAGGAAGAGAGTAATAGAAGGGAGAGCAGAAATAGAAGGGGAAAAGGATATGAAAGAGGGAAGAGCTAGAAAAAAAGGGAAACCAGATTAAGAGTGTTTTAGGATTCTCTAATTCTCTGCTCACAGAGAAGGATCTACAATCTAGAGAAACAGAACATAACAAGAGTAGTCAGAAGCAAAACACTGATGAGTAAAGAAAGGCTAAAAGGAGAGGGGAAAATATAACTTGGGGAAAATGTGATAGTGAAAAAGTTAGTAATCTTTACTGTGAATGTGAATAGGATGAACTCTCCCATGAAATGGAAGCAGATAACAGATTAAAAGCCAGAAATCATATAATAGGTTGTTTACAAGAAACACATTTGAAGCAGATTATAGGTAAAAGACTAGAACTAGTATTATGCTTTAGCTGAAGTTAATAAAGTAGATGTAGGGATCCTGATCTCAAATCAAGCAAAAACAAATGTAGATCTAATTAAAAGAGATAAGAAAGGAAACTATATCTTTCTAAAGGATACAAAAATAATAAAGTAATATCAATACTAAATATATATTCACCAAATGTTATAATATGCATCCAAATTCCTATAGGAGAAGTTAAGTAAATTATAAGAATAAACAGAAAAACTATGCTAGGGATCACAACCTCCCTTTTTCAGAACTAGATAAATCTAATCACAAAATAAACAAGAAAGAAGGAAGTGAATAGAGTTTTAGAAAAGTTATGTATGATAGACCTTTGGAGAAATTTGAATGGGGATAGAAGGGAATATATTTTTTCTAAGCAGTGTATGGCACCTACACAAAACCTGACCATGTTCTGGGACATAAAAACTTCAAAATCAAGGGCAAAAAAGACAGAAATTGTAAAGTGTCCTTTTCAGATAATGATGCAATTAAAAATTATATCTAATAAAGAGCCATGGAAAATAGACCAAAAATTAATTGGAAACTAAATTTAATCCTAAAGAATGAATCAGTGGAAACAACAAAGTATAAAAACTATAATTTCATCCAATGTAATAGGCCAGAACTCTGGAGAAATATACCTGAGGCAAGGATTCTTACAATGAGGTGTTAAACTCAGTGGAATTGATAAGACAATGGTTATCTAGTTTAGCATGGTGATTAGTAGTTCTCTAGTTCAGGATGATTGATTTAATCTTACAACAAATAATGGTTCCCTAGTGATATAATGATTAGCTTTTACTCAATATGATAAATGGATTTAATTGTAATAGAGTATTTAAGAGGTCAGAGTCGGACATAGAGGAGGACTCAAAGAGACTTGAAGACAGAGATCCTTGTGGTGGCTGGCCTGTCCTCCTTCACTTCTTCACTGAGACCAAAGCCCTCTGAAGGTTTCTGAGAAAGCTAGTCCAGCCCTAGGCAAAGGAGACAGACTGTGAAGGAGATAATAAAGACTCTGGATTTTATTCCTGACTATTCTTGTGGTGATTATTCTGCTGAAACCAAGGCCCATTTGGAGGACCTGCAGAGAGCTAGCCAGAACATTACAATCCAAGAGAATGACAGAAATGAGGCAACATACCAAAACTTATGGGATGTACCCAAAGCAGTTTTTAGGGTGAATTGTATATCTCTAGATGCTCATATGAATAAAATGGAGAAAGAGAAGATCAATGAATTAGACATGCAATTGAAACAACTAGAAGAAGAACAAATTAAACCCCCCAATTAAATATCAAATTATAAATTCTGAAAGTCTAAGGAGAGATTTGTAAAACTGAAAGAAAGAAAACTATTGAACTAATAAAACAAAAGCAAAACTAAGAGTTTTATGGGGGGGAAAAACAAAATAGATAAACCTTTGATTAATGTTATTAGAAAAAGAAAAGAAGAAAACCAAAATACCAGGATAAAAAAATGAAAAAGGTGATTAGGAGCTATCTTGCATAACTATATGCCAATAAATCATCGATGTAAAATGGGCAAATACATACAAAAATATAGATTGCCTAATTAACAGAGGAAATAAATTACTAAATAATACCATTTTAGAAAAAGAAATTGAACAAGGTATTAATGAACTCCCTAAGAAAAAAATCTCCAGGATATATTTTACATGTGAATTCTGCCAAACACTTAATTAACAGTTGATTCCAATACTATATAATCTATTTGTAAAAACAGGGGAAGAAGGAGCCTTATCAAATTCCTTTTGTGACACAAATATGGTGCTCATACCTAAATCAGAAAGGACTGAAACAGAGAAAGAAAATTATAGATCAATTTTCTTAATGAATATTGATGAAAAATCTTAAATAAAATATTAGCAAAGAGATTACAACAACTATCACAGGGATAATAGATTATAACCAACTAGGATTTATATCAGGAATGCAGGACTGGCTCAATATCAGGGAAGTAGCATAACTGACCACATCAATTACCAAGCTAACAGAAATCATATTACGATCCCAATAAATTCAGAAAAAGGATTTGATAAAATCCAACACTATTCCTACTAAAAACACTAGAGAGCATAAGAATAAATGGATCTAAAACCACTAATAAGCATTACACATAATGGAGATTAGCCAGAACCATTCCTAAAAAGATCCAGGTGAAACAAGGTTGCCCATTATCATCACTATTATTCAATATTGTTTAGAAATGTTAGCTTTAGCAATAAGAGAAGAAAAAGAAATTGAAGAAATTAGAATAGCTAATGAGGAAACAAAACTATCACTTTGCAGAAGATATGATTACTTATTCATTTTACTTAAAAAATCAATTAAAACTACTAGAAAAAAATAAAAATTTTAAGAAAGTTGCAGGATATAAAATAAACCCAAATAAATCATTAGCATTTCTACACGTTACCAACAAAACCCAGCAACAAAAGATAGAAAGAGAAATATCATTTAAAATAACTGTAGATAATATAAAATATTTGAAAGTCTAACTGCCAAGACAAAGCCAGGAATAATTACAAAACACTTTCCACACAAAGTTAGATCTAAATAATTAAAAATTATTAAGTGTTAATTATTAGGCTGAGCTAATATAATAAAACCAGCAAGCTGGTTTCAGAAAAGCCTGAAAAGACTTACACAAACTGATTCTGAGTGAAATGAGCAGAACTAAGAGAATCTTATAAACAGTAACAAGATCAATTGTGCTAGATTTGTCTCTCTTTTTTTTTTTTTTTAATTTATTTATTTTCTTTAATTTTATTTTATAATTTTTTTTTGACAGTACATATGCATGGGTAATTTTTTACAACATTATCCCTTGCACTTACTTCTATTCAGATTTTTTCCCTTCCTCCCCCAACCCCCTCCCCCAGATGGCAAGCAGTCTTATATATGTTAAATATATTACAGTATATTCTAGATACAATATATGTGTGTAGAACCGAATTTTTTGTTGCACAGGAAGAATTGGATTCAGAAGGTAAAAATAGCAGTTTACATTCATTTCCCAGTGTTCCTTTTCTGGATGTAGCTGGTTCTGTCCATCATTAATCAATTGGAATTGGATTAGCTCTTCTCTATGTCGAAGAAATCCACTTCCATCAGCATACATCCTCGTACAGTATCATTGTTGAAGTGTATAATGATCTTCTGGTTCTGCTCGTTTCACTCAGCATCAGTTGATGTAAGTCTCTCCAAGCCTCTCTGTATTTCTCCTGTTGGTCATTTCTTATAGAACAATAATAGTCCATAACATTCATATACCATAGTTTACCCAACCATTCTCCAATTGATGGACATCCATTCATCTTCCAGCTTCTAGCCACTATGAAAAGGGCTGCCACAAACATTTTGGCACATACAGGTCCCTTTCCCTTCTTTAGTAGTTCCTTGGGGTATAAGCCCAGTAGTAGTATGGCTGGGTCAAAGGGTATGCACATTTTGATAACTTTTTGGGCATAATTCCAGATTGCTCTCCAGAATGGTTGGATTCTTTCACAACTCCACCAACAATGCATCAGTGTCCCAGTTTTCCCACAGCCCCTCCAACATTCATCGTTATTTGTTCCTGTCATCTTAGCCAATCTGACAGGTGTGTAATGATACCTCAGAGTTGTCTTAATTTGCATTTCTCTGATCAATAGTGATTTGGAACACTCTTTCATATGAGTGGAAATAGTTTTAATTTCATCATCTGAAAATTGTCTGTTCATACCCTTTGACCATTTATCAATTGGAGAATGGCTTGATTTCTTATAAATTAAAGTCAATTCTCTGTATATTTTGGAGATGAGGCCTTTATCAGAACCTTTAACTGTAAAAATTTTTCCCCAATTTGTTACTTCCCTTCTAATCTTGTTTGCATTACTTTTGTTTGTGCAGAAACTTTTTAATTTGGTGTAATCAAAATGTTCTATTTTGTGATCAATAATGGTCTCTAGTTCTCCCTTGGACACAAACTCCTTCCTCCTCCACAAGTCTGAGAGGTAAACCATCCATGTTCCTCCAATTTATTTATGATTTCATTCTTTATGCCTAAATCTTGGACCCATTTTGATCGTATCTTAGTATGTGGTGTTAAATGTGGGTCCATGCCTAGTTTCTGCCATACTAATTTCCAGTTTTCCCAGCAGTTTTTGTCAAATAATGAATTCTTATCCCAAAATTTGGGATCTTTGGGTTTGTCAAAGGTTAGATTGCTATTTTTATTCACTATCTTGCCCTGTGAACCTAACCTATGCCACTGATCAACTAGTCTATTTCTTAGCCAATACCAAATGGTTTTGGTGACTGTTGCTTTATAATATAGCTTTAAATCAGGTACACTTAGACCACCTTCCTCTGACTTTTTTTTCATTAGTTCCCTTGCAATTCTCGACCTTTTATTCTTCCATATGAATTTTGTTGTTATTTTTTCTAGGTCATTAAAATAGTTTCTTGGGAGTCTGATTGGTATAGCACTAAATAAATAGATTAGTTTGGGGAGTATTGTCATCTTTATTATATTCGCTCGGCCTATCCAAGAACACTTAATGTCTTTCCAATTATTTAAATCTGACTTTATTTTTGTGGCAAGTGTTTTGTAATTTTGCTCATATAATTCCTGACTCTCCTTTGGTAGATATATTCCCAAATATTTTATACTATCGACTGTTATTTTGAATGGAATTTCTCTTTGTATCTCTTGCTGTTGGATTGTGTTGGTAATGCATAAAAATCCTGAGGATGTATGTGGATTTATTTTGTATCCTGCGACTTTGCTAAAATTCTGAATTATTTCTAATAGCTTTTTAGCAGAGTCTTTGGGGTTCTCTAAGTATACCATCATGTCATCTGCGAAAAGTGACAATTTGATTTCTTTATTTCCTACTCTAATTCCTTGGATCTCTTTCTCGGCTCTTATTGCCAAGGCTAGAGTTTCTAGTACTATATTGAATAGTAATGGTGATAGTGGGCAACCTTGTTTCACTCCTGATCTTACAGGGAAAGGTTCTAGTTTATCACCATTACATATGATGTTTACTGAAGGTTTTAAATATATGCTCCTTATTATTTTAAGGAATAGTCCATTTATTCCTATACTTTCAAGCGTTTTTAGTAGGAATGGATGTTGGATTTTATCAAATGCCTTTTCTGCATCTATTGAGATGATCATATGGTTTTTATTAATTTGATTATTAATATGGTCAATTATACTAATAGTTTTCCTAATATTAAACCAGCCCTGCATTCCTGGTATAAATCCCACTTGGTCATCGTGTATTATCCTGGGGATGATTTTCTGAAGTCTATTTGCTAATATCTTATTTAAGATTTTAGCATCAATATTCATTAAGGAAATTGGTCTATAGTTTTCTTTCTCAGTTTTCGATCTACCTGGTTTAGGTATCAGTACCATGTCTGTATCATAGAAGGAATTTGGTAGGACTCCTTCAATCCCTATTTTTTCAAATAGTTTACATAGCATTGGAGTTAGTTGTTCTTTAAATGTTTGGTAGAATTCACCTGTAAATCCATCTGGTCCTGGGGACTTTTTCTTAGGAAGTTGGTTAATAGCTTGGTCTATTTCTTTTTCTGAGATGGGACTATTTAGACTACTTCTTCCTCTGTTAATCTGGGCAAGCTATATTTTTGAAGGTATTCTTCCATTTCATTTAAGTTATCGAATTTATCGGCATAAAGTTGAGCAAAGTAGCTCCTAACTATTGTTCTAATTTCCTCTTCATTAGTGGTGAGTTCACCCTTTTCATTTTCAAGACTATCAATTTGCTTTTTCTCTTTCCTTTTTTTAATCAGGTTAACTAAGGGTTTGTCTATTTTGTTGGTTTTTTCATAAAACCAACTCTTAGTTTTATTAATTAATTCAATAGTTTTTTTACTTTCAATTTTATTAATCTCACCTTTTATTTTTTGAATTTCAAGTTCTGTGTTTGTCTGGGGGTTTTTAATTTGTTCCTTTTCTAGCAATTTTAGTTGTAAGCCCAATTCGTTGGCCCTCTCTCTATTTTATGCAAGTAGGCCTGTAGAGATATAAAATTTCCCCTTATTACTGCTTTGGCAGTATCCCACACATTTTGGTATGATGTCTCATTATTGTCATTTTCTTGGGTGAAGTTATTAATTATGTCTATGATTTGCTGTTTTACCCAATCATTCTTTAGTATAAGATTATTTAGTTTCCAATTATTTTTTGGTCTATTTTCCCCTGGCTTTTTATTAAATGTTATTTTGATTGCATTATGGTCTGAAAAGGATGCATGTACTATTTCTGCCTTACTGCATTTGATTTTGAGGTTTTTATGCCCTAGTATATGATCAATTTTTGTATAGGTTCCATGAACTGCTGAGAAGAAAGTATATTCCTTTCTGTCTCCATTTAGCTTTCGCCAAAGATCTATCATATCAAACTTTTCTAGTATTCTATTTACCTCTTTGACTTCTTTCTTATTTATTTTGTGGTTTGATTTATCTAATTCTGAGAGTGCAAGGTTGAGATCTCCCGCTATTATAGTTTTGCTATCTATTTCCTCTTGCAGCTCTCTTAATTTCTCTTTTAAGAATTTAGATGCTGCACCACTTGGTGCATACATGTTTAATATTGATACTGCTTCACTATTGATGCTTCCCTTTAGCAGGATATAATGCCCTTCCTTATCTCTTTTAATTAGATCAATTTTTGTTTTTGCTTGATCTGAGATGAGGATGGCTACTCCTGCTTTTTTGGTTTTGCCCGAAGCATAATAGATTCTGCTCCACCCTTTTACTTTTAGTTTGAATGTCTCACCCTGTTTCAGGTGTGTTTCCTGTAAACAACATATAGTAGGATAGATTTGTCTCTTTTCAAAAATGAGGTGATTCAAGGTAATTCCAATAGACTTATGATGGAAAGTGTCATCCATATTCAGAGGAAGAACTATGAGACTGAATGTGGATCAGAGTATAGTATTTTCACTTTTTTGTTGTTTGCTTGCTTGTTTATTTTTCCTTTTTCATGTTTTTTTTTTTCCTTTTTGATCTGATTTTTCTTGTGCAGCATGATGAATATAGAAATACGTTTAGATGAATTGCATTTGTTTAACCTATATCAGATTGATGTCTTGGAGAGGGGGAAGGAGGAAGGAGAGGGAGAAAAATTTGGATACAAGGTTTTGCAAAGGTGAATGTTGAAAACTATCTTTGCATTTATTTGGAAAAATACTATTTAAAATAAAGACATCATCTGTATACAGAAAAAAAGAAGAAATTAAACCTTGTGGCATCAAGTTGAGAAATTCTGTCAATATAACAGACCTTTCTTTTACCTTTTAATATTCTTCTATACAATGGCTTAATGATTTGTTAATATCAAATAGGTATATAACTTACTTCCAAGTCTACATGGAAAGCACAGACTAGAATGGAACAAGCTGCTGTTATAGTGACTTATCTTCACCTGCAGTTTATAATCTTATTTATTAGTAGTATGTGTTCATTTTTATAAGTGATGCTTCTAAAATATACTTTGTAATTATTTTTCACTATTATTGCTTTGTAAATATTGTTTGTGACATACTATCTTACCAGATCCAATAGCTGTTTTTCCTCAGTTTTTATCCTTCCTTTACCTTTATGATGTATCTGACACTGCTGATCATCCCCCCTCACCCTCAATATGCTTCTTCTCTGTACTTTTCAAATGCCATTTCTATCTTCTTTCTCTTACTTGTCTTTCTTCTTAATCTTCATCACACATACTCCCAAATCTTGAGTGTTCCCCTCTGCTCACCTTTCAAACCAGTATTTCAGAAACATTTCAGACATTACAGGTCCAAAACAGAACTCATTTTCTTTTCCCCCCAAAACTCATTTTTCTTCCAAACGTCTCTATTTCTGTTGAAGAACTACCATTCTTCCTGTCTCCCATGTATGTAACCTTATCATTATCCTTATCTGACCGCTCTTCCTTACTTTACATGGTCAATCTGTTTCCAAAAGTTGCCATTTTCCTATAACATTACTTGTATCTGACTCCTTTTATCTACTTACACAGATTAACTGAAGTCCCTTTCACCTCCTACCCATAGCCCTCCATCTCCTATTTGTCTCTTTGCACTGGCTGTTGCCCATGCCTGGAATGTATTTACCTTCACTTCTAAGAATCTCTTTTCTTTCAAGATGTAAATCAAGGGGAGCAGCTAGATGGTGCAGGGGATGAAGTACTGGCCCTGAAGTCAGGAGAACCTGAATTTAAATCTAGTCTCAGACACATAACACTTCCTAGCTATGTGACTTTGGGCAAGTCACTTAACCCCAATTGCCCACTCCTCCCAAAAAAAAATTGTAAATCAAGCACCACTTTCTACACATTGCTTTTTCTTGATTCCCTCTACCCCAAATGTTAGTGTCTTCCCTCTCTATTTTGTATCTAGTTATATGCATTCTATTTTTAATGATTCTATACAGTCTTATATAGATGTATTTGTTTTCCCATTAGGACATAAACTCCTTGTGAATAAGGATTATTTAATTATTTGTATCCCTGGCCCCTAGTAAGTAGTTGATAGTAGTAAGTGGGTGCTTTAAAAATGCTTTTAATTGATTGATTGATGTTTCAGGCCATCATAAGAGAGACTAAAGAATTTAGTCAAAAAAAGAGGATATTAAAAGAAGGAATCAAAATTTTGACTAGAACTGTAAGTATTACACTTCATACTCTAATAAAAATATACTTATAGTCTCAAGTGATATTTTCTATTTAGTTGTATGATGTGGCAGACATGTGTGCTACTCAGCTATTCTCCCTTAGATGTTTGCAAACTCAGTTTTCTGCTGTATTCTGAGTTACAATGCATTTAGCCCAGAGTGTAACATAATCAATAACAAGAGTAAAATATGTAGGGGAATGAAAAAGTTATACTTTTTTAGTAAAGTGTTTAGAGGAATTCTCTGGAACAAATATATTAAACTATATTGTCTTCTAGGTTTCTTTACTGGAACAGATTCTTAAAGAAGCTGGAAAAAATTGATTTTCTTAAAAAAAAAAATATATATATATATGTATATATATATATATATATATATATATCAATAGGACCAGGTAGGCAGTGCAGTGGTTAAAGCACCAGCCTTGAAGTAAGGAAGACCTGAGTCCAAATCTGGTCAGATACTTAACATTTCCTGGTTGTGTGATTTCTGGGCAAGTCACTTAACCTCAATTGCCTCGGGGTGGGGGGGGTGGGGAGGGGAAATCAACATACTACACGTAGAAATATAGCAGAATTAAAAGATTCTTTGGCAATTCAACTGAACTTGTCTATTCATAGATAGATGTATTGTAATTAACAATAATAATCTCAAGTGATAATCTCAAATAATTAGAATTCAGAGGAGGATTCTAGAAAATGAAGGAGCAAATCAGTAAAATTCAAGCTCTCCAGATTTCCTGCACAAACAGAACAAATATTGCCTTGGGGCAAATATAGACTGGTTTAACACAAAGAAGACTTGGCATAGAACAGGGGTCCTCCTGGCACAACCCAAAAGAACCCAAAGACAACCCCCAGGCAGGGATTAATTTGGGTGAAGTGAAACATCTCCAAGCCAACTCAGTAGAAACACCCAGTGGGGAGCCTCTGCAGAACCTCAGGAACTTTCACTCCTGGACAGTGTGTGGAGGCTGGGTCCGAGTCTGGGAAGGCTGAGGGAACCTCGGCTGATTGGGAATGCCAGTCCCGGCTGTGCTGCAGAAATGTGGCCATGGGGGAGAAGGAACCACACATGCTGTAAGTGCAGAGATAGGGGGCACAGCCACTTCTGACTGTGGGTACTTGGGTGGGGAGCTCTTGGTTTGGGGTTCCTGGTCAGAAGGGAGAGCTGAAGTTAAGAGAGAAATGCCATCCCCTCACTCTACAGAGTTTCTTACACTAATACTTCTTATTTAAAAAAAAAAAAAATGAACCAGCAAAGAAGAAAGAACCCAACTATAGAAACTTACTGTGGGAATAGGGAACACTAGGGTACATCTTTAAGAGAAAGACACAGAAGTTTAAAAAAAAAAAAAAAAAAAAAGGCTGCTTCTACCTCAAACTCTGATGTTAAATGGCTCCCTGCCCAGAATTTATGGAAGAACCCAAAAGAGAATTTTAAACTCAAATGAGAGACATTGAAGAAAAACTAAAAACTAAAATAAAAATAAAAGCCATGCAAGAAAAACAAGATGATTGGGGGGAGGGAGGGAAGAAGTTACTCAACTAGAAAAGGAAATACAGAATTTGAAAGACAAAAATAACTCTTTGAAAATTAGAATTGAGCAAGGGGAAATCAGTGAAGTTACAGGAGACCAAAAAATAACAAAACAGAATATAAAGAATGAAAAAAAAAACCCAGAATAAAATGTGAAACATAAGAAAAACCTCAGAGCTAGAGTATAGATCAAAAGCTGAAAATATAAAAATAATTGGACTACCTGAAAATTGTGACAAAAAAAAAAGAACCTTGATACAATAAAGCAAGAAATAATCCAAGAAAATTGTGCTAGAATGATAAAACATAAGGGAAAAATAGAAACAGAAAAAAAAAAATCTACTGATTATCACCTCAAAGAGATACTTTGTGAAAAACATATAGAAATACTATTGTTAAATTTCAAAAACCCCAGAAATCAAAGAGAAAATTTTGCAAGAAATTAAAAAATAACAATTCAAATATGCTAGAGCTACAATTAGAATTGTACAGGACTTGCAGCAGCTACAATAAAAGACCACAGGTCCTAGAGTCATATATTCTCTCAATCAAAAGAACTGGCCTACAGCCAAAAATATATCCAGAAAAATTATCTATTATATTGAATAAAAAACAAATTAATGAACTTGCAGATTTTTAAAACTAACTTTCAACCAAACCCAAATTCAATAGAAAATTTGATATGTAAAAGTCAACATCAAAGATTAATTTTAAGGAACTTAACATGGACAGATTGTTTATGATTTTTACATGGAAATGTATACCATATGTTTAAAATTGACACCAGTAGTTTGGTAGCTCAAAAGAAATATTGTGGCAGTGTTGAGTATTATCTGACTCTAACATGCAAAACCTTCTAGGAAAAGATAAAAATGATTGTTAGACAAATGAGGTGCAGAGGAAGAATAGACACAGAGGCATTAGAGGAGGGAAGAAGGCTCATAGTTCTGAAAACCTATTCACATCAGGAATGGGTTAAATAGGCAACACTACATATATACCACATAGGGTATACACTGTAACATCTTCCAAAATCTATAAAGAGATAAAGGGAAAAGGATGGGGAGAGGGGAAAGCAAACAGTGGGAGAAGACAAGGGAGGAATCCACGGATGGAAGGAGGTTAAATAATACTGTAAGGCAAATTAAGAAGCAAAATTAAAATAGAAGAGTTAGCAGGGATAGAAAACGAGATGTATACAAACATTACAACAGAAGATCAGGAGCAGAATTTATTAGAAAAAAAAGTACAATTACTAGTCACTGATCTTAGATAAAGTCAAACTTAGATTTAATCAAAAGAGAAATCTACATTACATGTCAGCCATACTAATAATGTTTTAGATGCATGTTGACATATGGGTAAATGCATGTGAATATATATGTGTCTGATTATATGCAGATATGGATGCATGTATATCTATGTATGCGTGTATATAGTGTGAGTCTGTGGGTGAGTATGAATGTATATGTATATGTGTGTGCATAAGTATATACATGTATGTATGTATGTATCTACATATGTATATATAAATATCTGTTTAACTGTAGCCTGTTTGGGGGAGATGGAGAACGATGAAAGGAGATAAAAAGAATAAAGTTTTAAAAGTGCACAGCAGAAAACAAAAGAACAAGCTACAAGGAAGCAAAGAAAAGATGGACACTCATGAATATAATTTATTCTACTATGATATATCTATTCTTGAAATGGAAATTTATTGTTATACATTTTGAATCCTCCTTGGTGTTCTGCTGGGCACATAAAAGTATTCTCTTCTGTTCTGTTCTGTTTTATTTTTATTTTCATTTTCTGTCTTCCTTTGTTCTATCTATCCTGCTTGTTTGTTTTATTTTTTAATAGGAAAAAAGTCAAAATTCAACTAACCTTAATGATTAGATTCTGACAGTAGCAAATGGTACTGGTATTGATTTTTGCCCAGTGAATCTAGGGGTTGAGGTACTGCTTGAGGCTGATGTTATTTACTTGTTCATTGTTTTCTATATACTTTAGATTCAGCATATGATGGATGAAAATGAAAAGGCATCTGAAATTTCACAACTAAAGCAAAAGGAATTCAGTCTGGATGTTGAAGAAATGCAAAAGCTTTTTGATGAAGGTGAAGAAGAAGTGGAAAGGGTATGTGAGAATTTGCTTGAAGCAGCATTGTTTATATTCATAGATATAAAAGTGAAATGAGAGCTTTTCCCATATATATGCATACATGCTTCATTTACTTAATCAATATTTACTAAGCATTATTTTGTGTATAATACTGGACAATGCAAGAGAAGCTACAAAAGAGAATAGGATATTATCTGTATCTTTGAATGGGTAATCAGCATTAGATGGTGGCAAAATAAGGCAAATTTTCATGATAATTTCATCCTTTAAAAGGTAAAGAAACAAACGGGGTGGGGGGAATTATTTTCTAGAACTGATTGTCTCTAACAGGGAGAAACTGGTGGGAACTTTTGGGGGGAGGAAGAGACCATTTGATCTTAGAATATATAATCTAAAAGGGTTCAAAATCCAGAGACTCTCAAGCTTTGAAGTTCCAAAGAAATCTCTTAAAGTTTTAAGTTTCTTATTTATGCCAAATGACATGAAATGAAATGAAAATTCACCTAATACCCATTAATTTTGGCGAAGATAATAAAAGTTGAAAAAAATTCATTGTTGGTGTGACTGTGGTAAAAATAAATAAAATGAATGAATGAATGAATGAGCATGGTATTGTATTATTGGTGGAGACGTGAACTGGTCCCAGTCTTTTTTGGAAAATAATATGGAGTCATATAATAAAAGATATTAAAAAGTACATACTTTTGACACAGGAACTAGGAGCCAAAAGAAACCATTAATAGAGAAAAAAGACCTATCTTATAATATAGAATCAAAATAAATATCAATTACTGTAATAACAGTTAAATTAGTTACATTATAGGAATGTACAGACTATTATTGTGCCATAAGAAATAATGGAGATTGTATGATGAATTCAAGAAAATATATTAAGATTAGTGTTAAATTATTCAGAGCCATGAAAGCAGAACTGAAAAGAACAATCCATACATTGACTATAAGTATGATTTATAGTTAAAGACAATATCAGCAACAAGTATAACTTACAAAGTCAAAAAATCTCATACAGATAATGTAGGTGATACTCTATGTTAAAATCAGCATCATCTCTTGGGTCACAATTAATAATCAATAATAATTTGCAGACATATAGTGTTTGAAACTATTTTTGCTTCTTTTTGTATATTCATTTCATTCTCTTATTCTCTTGTTTATATATTTGAATATCTCAAAATGTATTGGAATTTAAAATGTATATAGAAAAATAAAGGCACACTACTAGCTATTTTAGGCTCCTACTCAACCTTTCTCTATTCTGCCTCTTCTAGTTCTTCTTTCACACTTTTGCCAGAATAATATTTCTTAATTATCAACATGGTAACATCATTCATCAGCTAAATAAAAAAATACATAAATAAATAAATAAATAAATAAATAAATAAATAAATAAATAAATAAATGAATAAATAAATAAGTAAATAAGTAAATAAATAAATAAATGAATGAATGAATAAATAAATAAATAAATAAATAACACACACATATACACAAAATGTTAATGATTTATCATTGCCTACTGACTAAAGTTAGAGCTTCTTTCCTTGGCTCGAGGCCTTCCAGGGGTCTATCATTATTCTGCTTCTCTGGTTTTATATCATCCCTAAATGTATAATCTGTACTCTAACTCGTTTTCGGCCCTCTGAATAGTTCTGGGTTTGCTTCCTCTGTGTCTTGGCTCTTATGCCTCAGGTGCCTTTTCTTGCTCTTCCTTAAAACGCTTCCTTACTCTTCCTTAAAACGCTCCTCCTTTTCCATGAATCCTTCTAGCAAAATAATGAAATGGGAAGTGTGCTGGACTTGTCAAGAGAACAAACTTCAACTTTTTTTATAGCTTTTTATTTACCAGATATATGCATGGGTAATTTTACAGCATTGACAATTGCCAAGACTTTTGTTCCAATTTTTCCCTCCTCCCCACCCCCTCCCCAGATGGCAGGTTGACCAATACATGTTACATATGTTAAAGTATAAATTAAATACAATATATGTATAAATGTCCAAAGAGTTATTTTGCTGTACAAAAAGAATCAGACTTTGAAATAGTGTACAATTAGCCTGTAAAGGAAATCAAAAATGCAAGCAGAAAAAAATAGGGGGATTAGGAATTCTATGTAGTGATTCATAGTCATCTCCCAGAGTTCAAATATGGCTTCAGATACTTACTTGTGTGACCTTGGCCAAGTCATTTCATCCTCTTTAATTTTCTCATCCGTAAAATGGTAGGAGAAGGAAATGGCAGATACTCTAGTATCTCTGCTAAGGAAACTCCAAATGTGTTATAAAAACAACAAATATGATCCAGTGGATGCCAGTTCAGTTAAAACCTCCCATATATTTGTAGATTTCCACAAATCATAGTCAATTGGGGGCATTTTGTTATTTTTTTTTTTAGAATATCTAAGTCAAAGTTATTTTAAAACATCAATAATACATCACTTTTGTCACATTGTTTTGTGAGAAAAACAAAAAACAAACCAAAAAAAGCACATAAAATGCAAACAGTTAATTTTAACTAAGAAAGAACCCAGAGATAACATCATAGGACTCAACTAATGCACAAAGTCTATGGTCATAAATTATGTTCATAGATACTGTGGTTCTGAAGGACTTGTAGATCACCAGTGTGAATTCCTTTCTTCCAACCCCCTTTTGCACACAGGAGCTTTCATATGGGCAGGTTTTTAAGAATCTCTAACAAAGGATTGTCTCACTGCATGTTAAAAGCCCTGTGGATAAGGCATACTCTTCTAAATAAAAAAAATTATATAAAATATGAGGTCTGCAGCAGCATTGCATGGTAGCTAAGAGTAAAGTATACCTGTGATGTACACTGGGTTTATGACTGGGCACATCCCCTCACCTCCTAGAGCTCCAGTAGGCAACACTTTAAGGTAGTACATTGCCAAGAATGTGACTGAATACTGGAATGACATGGGAAGAAGGCATTTCCACATCCAGAATTATTCATAAATGCCAAAATAACATGGCCAGTCAATATAAGGTCTCAGAAGGTATTCCCACTATATCTGTTTAAAATTTCTATATTAGACCTTTACTAAAGTCCTATTCCAATGACTCTTTATAGCATAGCCTTTGAAGACAATGGCAGCAAAGGACAAGGTTAGGTAAATCATATTAAACTAGCAAGTCTATATAAGATGTGGATCCAGAGATGCTGTCACCTAAGACCCAGCTTAGCTAAGAAAGGGCAGCTAGGTGACACAATGATTACAGTGCCAGATCGGAAGTCAGGAAGACATCCTCATATTCATTAATTGAAATCTGGCTCAGACACTAGCTGTATGACCCTAGGCATTTAACCTCATTTGCCTTGCTCTTCAAGTGAAAAAATGAGTGAGAAAAGGAAAGGGCAAACCAGGATCTTTGTCATCGTCAAACATGACTTTTAAATCAATAGTTTACAACTGAACAAGATCAAAAACAATAAAATGAAGAATTTCTTGTCTACAGAAACACTTTTAAAAACTGAAATACTTCTTATAGATGATTACTTATATATCATTTTTAAAAATGTATTCATACAAAAAATTAATAATATTGAATTTTACATGCTAGACCATTTTGATATATTAACTTTTTTGCTTTTTCTCTCAAAGATAAAAAAGGAAACAGAAATGGAAAACCTAGCTAAGAAATTTTTATGTCATCTTTTGAAAGAAGAATGCTGGCACTCCATGAACATAAAAGGACGATCACTTAAGGTAATCTTAACATGTTATCTTTGTAATCAAAAGAATCAGTTATGACAAATAATACATATTCATTCAAATTTTAAAATGTAAGAATCCTTTCACTGTTGGAAAGAATTGCCCTCCAAAATCAAAACATTATTCCACTGGGGGGTGGCTACATGGCAAAATAGAGCACCACCCCTGAAGTAAGGAGGATCTGAATTCAAATCCAGCCTCAGATACTTAATACTTACTTGTAATGTTTGGGCTGACTCTCTAGAGAAGGACCTTGGAATCAGCCCAAGGCTTTGGTCTTAGTGGAAGAGTAAAGGAGGCAGGAGGGCCATGTGGTTGGTCAAAGATGGAGTCTGGAATCTAGTGTCTTCCCTTGAGTCTGTGGCTGAGAACTGTAGTGAGAGAGAATCTTCTGTGTCTGAGACTTCTTTAAATACTCCAGTATGATTGTGTCACTACATCAGACTGAGCATGCGACAGCTGTAGAACATTACATCACTGCAGCACACTGAGAATGCACAATCATTACATCATCATACTAAGTACTAAGTATATACTTAACTATAAGTACCTTGCTGACCTAGATTTAAGTACACATTTTCAGAGTTCCACCCTCTACACTTACTAGTTATATAACCCTGGACAAGTCATTTAACTTCAATTGTCTTGTTAAAAAAAAAAAAAAGGAATTATAAAAACATTACTTCACTAGAGCATTATATTACACTTCTACTACTTTTTATGGTTGCCCTTTCATTGTCTCCTTAACCTTTGATTCACTAGGATCTCTCAACATATCCTTCTTTTTTTTCCTCTTTTCTTCTCCATGATAACACTTGCAACTACTTTTTTTTTTTAATTATAGCTTTTTATTTACAAGATATATGCATAGGTAATTTTTCAGCATTGACAATTGTAAAAACTTTTGTTCCAACTTTTCCCTTCCTTTCTCCTACCCCTTCCCCCAAGATGGCAGGTTGGCCAATACATGTTAAATATGTTAAAGTATAAGTTAAATACAATATATGTATACATGTCCAAACAGTTATTTTGCTGTACAAAAAGAATCGAACTTTGAAACAGTGTACAATCAGCCTGTGAAGGAAATCAAAAATGCAGGTGGACAAAAATAGAGGGATTGGGAAATCTATGTAGTGGTTCACACTCATCTCCCAGAGTTCTTTTGCTGGGTGTAGCTGGTTCAATTCATTAGAGCTTCTTTCCTTGGCTTGAGGCCTTCCAGGGTCTATCATTGTGCAAGAATGTTTGTGGCAGCCCTCTTTGTAGTGGCCAGAAACTGGAAACTAAGTGGATGCCCATCAATTGGAGAATGGCTGAATAAATTGTGGTATATGAATGTTATGGAATATTATTGTTATGTAAGAAATAACCAGCAGAATGATTTCAGAAAGGCCTGATGCTGAGTGAAATGAGCAGGACCAGGAGATCGTTATATATTTCAACAACATTATATGATGATCAATTCTGATGGACGTGGCCCTCTTCCACAATGAGATGAACCAAATCAGTTCCAATAGAGCACAATTGACCTACAAAAGGAAAAACATAATAATCCTTGACACCTCAAGGAATTTACATTTTACAAGGGAGCAACAACACATGTACTACTGATAAGTAATTTCTAGGGGAGGGGAGCACTAATAATTGGGTATGCCTTTTGTAGAAGATGACCTTAATTTAGGGTTTAAAGGAAACTAGAGATTCCAAATCATAGCAGTGAAGAAAGAGTATCCCTAATATGGGGGCATTCTCTGCCAAGATTAAGGTATAGAGAATAAGGTTGAACTGTTATGCTTAAGGAATACAAATTAAGTCAGTTTCTTTGGAATGTGCCATTCATTACCTGATCCACTAAAATTTTATTTCATATTATTTTAACTAAGCCAACGCTGATGCAAGCCAATTCCCTCCCCCCCTTCTGTGGCTTATTCTTTAAAAATAAAATTATTTTTATTTTTTTAAATTGAGAAAAATCTTATTTTCTCTTTCTCACACATCTCCCCTCCTTAAAAGAAAAGACTAATATAATTCTTGTAACAAATAGTCAAACAAAACTAATTCCAATATTGGCCATGTCCAAAAAAACATATGCTTCAATCTGCACCTTGAATCCATCAGCTTTTTCTCAGAAATTGTCATATTTCATGATGATTCTTCTAGAATGATGATTATTGTGTTCATCAGAGTTCACACATTTTCAAAAGTATTTATATTTGCAATTCTGTTACTGAGTAAATTGTTTTCTTTCTTCAGTACTTCATTCTGTATTGGTTCATATAAACCTCAGGTTTCTCTCAAACTGTTTCTGGTGTGATTTTTACAGCACAATGGTATTGTATTACATTAATTTGCTATTATTATTCACTCATTATTCAACTGACAGACAATCCTTTAGTTTCCAGTTCTTTTCTACCACAAAAACCTCTATTATACCTATTTTTGTACTTATGGATCTTTTTGATCTTTCTTTGATCACTTAGGAATAAAAACCTAGTAGATAGTGGTATTGTTGAGTCACAGGATATGCACAATTTAGTAACTTTTGGGACATTATAACAAATTATTTTCCAGAATGGCAGGACCAATTTATAGTGCCACCAATAGTACACTAAAGTATTTCTTTTCCTAAATTCCTTCAAACTTTTCTTTTCTCCAGATAAAGCTATTTTTAACTGTATAAAGCAATATTTTGATATTTTGATTATTATGGCACTGAATAAAGAAATTAACTTGGGTAGTATTGTTAATTTTATTATATTGGCTTACTTTACTCATGAATGAATAATATTTTTCCAATTATTTAGATCTATCTTTATTTTACAGACAGTTTTGCAATTATAATCATAGAGTTCTTTTGTATCTTGGTAGATTGCCAGGTTATTTTATAATATCCATAGCTATTTTAAAGCCTATTGCTAGATTTTATTGGTAATATACCAAAATGTGGATGGTTTGCATGGGTTTATTTTATGTTCTGCAATTTTTCTGGAGCTGATTATTGTTTCAATTAGTTTTTTAGTTAACTTCAGGGTTCTTTAAGTAAAACATCATGTTATTTGTACAAATTGATAATTTTGTTTCTTCTTTGCCTTAAGTTCATTCCCTCATTTTATTTTATTTTCTTATTGCTATACCTAACATGTCTAACAACTACATTCCATGGTAATAGTAATAATTGGCACCCATAATTTACACTAATCCCAATAGAAATGCTTCTAGTTTATCCCTATTACAAATAATATTAACTCTTGGTTTTAGATGGATACTATCATGTTAAGAAAAGCTTCATTCAAGTAATTTTGGTTTTTGTTTTTTAACATAAATAGTTGTTACATCTTGTCAAAAGCTTTTTCTGCAATATGGAACTAACCCTGTATTCTTGACATAAATCCCATATGCCCAATGTTTGAAAACATTTGCCTATAAATCCATCTATTATTGGTCTTATTTTTTACTTAGTTTGTTTTTATAATGTTGAGTCAAGTCCTTTTTCTATACTGTTAATCTGCATTTTTATATTTTTATAAATATTAATCTAATTGAAGTTGACAATATAATTAAGAGGGCAAAATAACTTTCTAATTTCATTGGTTATGAAATGAACTTTCATTGTTGATACTGGTAATATCAAGTTAGCAAATGACATCTTTTTTTGGTCTTTTAAAAAATTAGTTTTCTAGTTTTATTTATTAATTCAAGGCTTTTTTCAGTTTTTGATATCTACTGTAGTTGTCAAAATTTCTTTTCTTTATCTCAGTTTTTTATTTGTTGGTTTTTTAGTGTTTTTTTTTTTATGTCCAATACACTAATTTGATCTTTATCCATTTTATTGATGAAAGTGTTTGGATATAAATTTTGCCTCTTGTGATACTCTGGCAGCACTCCACATATTTTGGTATATTGTCTCATTGTCATTATATTTAATGAAATTATTATTTTGGGATGGATAAATTTGATGTGTGTCATTATTATAGTGTTGCTGTCTACTTTGCTCTATAATTCATTTAACTAATTTTTTAAGAATTAAAATGCTACGCCATTTGGCATATGTTTGTATGTATGTTTAGTATTAACATTAATTATATCTGTGATACCTTTCAGCGAAATGAAATTTCCCTATTCCCTCTTTTAACTTGGTCAATTTTGCCATTTCTTTTCTGAGATCATGATTACAATCTCTGCCTTTTTAAATTAAGCATAATAGATTATGCTCCAAATATTTATTTTAACTCCATGTACATCTTTCCTTTTCAAGTATATTTCTTGTAAATGATATATTGTTGGATTCTGGTTTCTAATCCATACTGCCTTTCTCTTCCTCTCTTTCCTTTAATCGTTTATCCTCTTAATTTCTCTGCATTGTGAAGTACATTTTAATACCCATCTCTGTGTTCTTCAATGTTCTGACTAGTTCAGATAAGAGTGAGGTTAAAGTATCACCTGCTCCTCTCCATCCCTTTATCAATTTATATAGACAATCATTTGCACAACCCAAATACATCAAATAATTTCCCCCATCTTTCTTCTCCCTCAAAGCCCCAATCCATGCAGCGCATTATTTTTTTGCTCTCATTCTGTTCTTCTTTTCTGATCATCAAAACATAAATCTCAGTTTTTCTGTCGAATTAGACTCCTTCTATCATCTCTTTTAAGGATCATATTCTAAAGGGGTACAGGATACATGCACATCTCCCTATATTAGAATCTTAACAGTTTATTCTTGTTTAGTTCCTTATGAGTTTTCCTTCATTTGTATATCTTTTAATGTTTCTCTTAACACCTGTATTTGAACTTCAATGTTCCTATATAGCTCTTGTCTTTGTATCTGAAGTCCTTGGAAGTCCTCTATTTCTTTAAAAGTTCATTTTTCTGTTTGTAGCAGCCATTTTTATAGTGGAAGGAAGTGAAAATTGAATGGATGCTTATCAATTGGGGGATGACCATTTAAATTATAATATATGAATGTAGTGGAATATTATTGTTCTATAAGAAATGATGAGTAGGCCGATTTCATAAAATCCTAAAAAGACTCACATTAACTGATACTAGTGAAGTGAGCAGAACCAAGAGAACAATGTACACAGCAACAACAAAATTATGTGGTGAACAATGAGGTGTTTTAAGGCAATCCTGTTAAGTCCGGACTAGCCCCCAGAAGGGCTCAGAATCAGCCAGAGTCAGGATAAGCAAAAGTCCTTGCCCCACGTTGGGTGACAAAATGTAATATCCTGTCTTCTCTCAATTGTAATCCTTCTCTGGGAGCAGGTTTCTTGGGAGGCTTCTGGAGCCTCCAACCAAAACGAAGCTAGAATCTCGAATCCTCTTCTTCCTGAATCCTGGCTCTGAATCTCTTCAGGCTTCCCTGAAGTTCTCCCTGGAAGTCTTGTTCTTATCCCAATCTAGACTACTCCTCCAGGCTCAATGTTGCCTTCTTTTATCCTCCTAGAGAATGGGCTTGTGGGTATTCCCAGGAGCTTGTGGGAATTCCAACAACCAATGAACTTGCTCCTTTTAAAGGTGTGTAAACTCTTTTTCAGAACTCCTTTTAAAGGTGTTAACTAAAGATGTGAATTCTGAGCTAGAGAATTGTTAAGTAGTAAGAACCTAACATCTTCCACTTTCTTTTGATTTAGAACATAGGGTGGTCATGACCTTTAAACATAAATCCATCAATATGGGAGGTAGTATACATAATTACATAAATTACATAAACACATAGTAACATAACACATGCTAGAAGTGATATAACAAATAACAGAATCAAATAATCACAAATTGAGAATTTATAATGTCCATAAGTCCATTGTCTATTAGTTCATGTGCCAGAAATCCAATAATTCCTGCAAGTTTTAAAGTCCTACAATAGTCTCATTTTGTGTTAGGAAATCCAATGATTCCAGCTGGTTTTAAAGTTCTTTAACAGTCTCCTTATCAGCCATGCCCTTTCAGTGTCAGATGTTTCTTAGATATTTGTTTTGAGGTCTTTCTTTTTGTGTCTCTCTCCAGGTGCTTGTTGCCACCCATCTGTTTCCTTCTCCATCTATTTCCTTCTGCCTGTTAAATTACAAGCAAGCCCTCTCTTCCAGGCAGTTAACCTATCTAATTTCCTTCTATTTACCACTTTCTAAATCTCTTCTCATCATCTGGCAATTACATTGGAGCTGTTTGCACTGGACACTGCCCTGTTGGTTTAAAAGGCCTGTATTTTCCACAAGTGTAATCCATTTCTGCTATCTGACTGCTTTTTGGCTGACTTATCAGGTAATCCCTATCTGCCATGTGATTGCTTTTCTGCTGGTTGATCAAATCAGAGTCCTGACCTTCTAAAGGCTCTGTGGGTGTAATCTAAGTTGCCATCATGCCCCACCAATCTTTTGATTGATATCTTGGAGCTGGGCTCTCATTTCCCTAGATCAATCTACATTCGGAGGCCCAGTGCAAGCCCTTGTGACATTTTGGACATGGAGTTTTAGGTCTTTTCTCAGCCTGTCTTCTCACTATATCTCCATATCTACACTGAGCTCTTAGATGTCCAACTTTTCCACATTGAAAACATCGACGAGTTTCTCTAGAAATCCTTTGCCAAGAGGGACCCTGTCTTTCCATGTTCATCATAATCTGGGTGTAAAAAGTATTGTTCCCACTGTAGCACAGCGTCTTATGATATCCTCTAAAGAAGCATCTTTGTCTAGTCCCCATATAATTCTCTTGTAAACCTCATTAGCATTCTCCATAGCCAGATGTCTGGTCATTATTTCTGTAGCTGCATTTTCTCCAATAGTTCTTTTGACAGCAGTTTGTAGACATCCCACAAAATCCACAAAAGGTTCAGTGGGACCTTGCTCTATTTTTGTCGAAGCCTTCCCTCCATCTTTCTGTCCAGGGAGGGAACTACAAGCTTTTATTGCAGCCTTAGAAATTTGCTCATACACTGTCATGGGATAATTAATCTATTCTAAATTCTCTCCATATTTTTATGTGTAAATATTTTATTCATATTTCATAGATGATAGTTTCAAAATTAACAGAATTTAAGCTAGCATGAGGTAAATGAGACTTTTACTCTAGGGTGCCATAATCCTTAAAAAATATGAACGTTCCTTAAGAAAACATATTAACTCCCTGAAATGACTACAATCATCACCTGGTCTGTGTTACTGTAAAGCACAACCCTAATCCAGAGTCTCCCCCTCCCAAGGTGTAATGCAATGTAATGAGTAAAAGCAATTTACTATTATGAATGCTCATTGGGCTATGTTAATGTATATTTACAGTATAAGTATATTTACAGTATAATAATATTTACACTCATCATTGCAATGAAACTTTTTTTAACTTTTCTTTTTTTATTTTATAATTATAAATTTTTGGCAGTATATATGCATGAGTAATTTTTTTTATAACACTATCCCTTGTATTCATTTTTCCAAATTATCCCCTCCCTCCCTCCACTCCCTCCCCTAGATGACAGGCAATCCCATACATTTTACATGTGTTACAATATAACCTAGATACAATATATGTGTATAAATCCCATTTTCTTGTTGCACATTAAGTATTAGATTCCGAAGGTATAAGTAACCTGGGTAGATAGACAGTAGTGCTAACAATTTACATTCACTTCGCAGTGTTCCTTCTCTGGGTGTAGTTATTTCTGTCCATCATTGATCAACTGGAAGTGAGTTGGATCTTCTTTATGTTGAAGATATCCACTTCCATCAGAATACATCTTCATACAACATTGAAGTGTACAGCGATCTTCTGGTTCTGCTCATTTCACTCAGCATCAGTTGATGTAAGTCTCTCCAAGCCTCTCTGTATTCATCCTGCTGGTCATTTCTTACAGAGCAATAATATTCCATAACCTTCATATACCATAATTTACCCAACCATGCTCCAATTGATGGGCATCCATTCATCTTCCAGTTTCTAGCTACTACAAAAAGAGCTGCCACAAACATTTTGGCACATACCCCTCCTCAGTATTTCTTTGGGATATAAGCCCAATAGCAGCAATGCTGGATCAAAGGGTATGCACACTTTGATAACTTTTTGGGCATAGTTCCAAATTGCTCTCCAGAATGGTTGGATTCTTTCACAACTCCACCAACAATGTATCAGTGTCCCAGTTTTCCCACATCCCCTCCAACATTCAGCATTATTTGTTCCTGTCATCTTAACCAATCTGACAGGTGTGTAGTAGTATCTCAGAGTTGTCTTAATTTGCATTTCTCTGATCAGTAGTGATTTGGAACACTCTTTCATATGAGTGGATATAATTTCAATTTCATCATCTGAGAACTGTCTATTCATATCCTTTGACCATTTATCAATTGGAGAATGGTTTGATTTCTTACAAATTAGAGTCAGTTCTCTATATATTTTGGAAATGAGACCTTTATCAGAACCTTTAACTGTAAAAATATTTTCTCAATTTGTTACTTCCCTTCTAATCTTGTTGGCATTAGTATTGTTTGTACAGAAACTTTTTAGTTTGATGTAATAAAAATCTTCTATTTTGTGATCAATAATTATCTCTAGTTCTCCTCTGGTCATAAATTCCTTCCTCCTCCACAGGTGTGAGAGATAGACTATTCTCTCTTCCTCTAATCTATTTATGATCTCATTCTTTATTCCTAAATCATGGACCCATTTTGATCTTATCTTGGTATATGGTGTTAAGTGTGGATCCATATCTAATTTCTGCCATACTAATTTCCAGTTTTCCCAACAGTTTTTTTCAAATATGAATTTTTATCCCTAATGTTGGTATCTTTGGGTTTGTCAAAGACTAGATTGCTATACATGTACCCTTTTTTGTCCTTTGTACCTAATCTGTTCCACTGATCTACCGGTCTATTTCTTGGCCAATACCAAATGGTTTTGGTGACTGCTGCTATATAATATAGCTTTAGATCAGGTACACCTAGACCACCTTCATCTGACTTTTTTTTTCATTAGTTCCCTTGCAATTCTCGACCTTTTATTCTTCCATATGAATTTTGTTATTTTTTCTAGGTCATTAAAATAGTTTCTTGGGAGTCTGATTGGTATAGCACTAAATAAATAGATTAGTGTGGGGAGTATTGTTATTATATTCTCTCGGCCTATCCAAGAGCACTGGAATTCTCTCCATATTGACCTTCACCAGCTAATTGCTCAAAAGTGAATTGTGTGTCAACTCCTGTTTCCATATTGTGTCTGACTTGAATTCTATATAATTTATGAAACTCCGAAAGCTACAACAAGTTTTGTCCATGTTCTAAACATGTCCTAGCTATGGATTTCCAATCATTCGGGATTAGGACTTCATAAGACAAACCATCTAGTAACATTTTAACATAAACTGATGTAGCCCCATAAAGGGTACAACCTTTTTTCAAATTCTTAATTTTATTCAAATCAAAAGGAGTGTATCTTCTCTTTTTTTGACCTAAAAAGTCAATCTCTTCAATTATAGGATATGCATGTGTAAAATCACTTACATCCTGTCCTTCCCTCTTAGTTTTAACCAATGCTTTGGCTGCTTCACAGGCGATTCTGTTTGTGTTTCTGCCTCTTCCGCTCTTTCTTCTTTCTCCACCCCTGAAGGGTTAATTGAGGGAGGAGATGGGAAATGCTCCTGTTGCTCAGAATTGTACTTAACTTCATTGTTATCTGATTCATCCTTCTCACCTGGTTTAGTTGGATCCTCCCCCTCTGGCTCTTTCTTCTTTTTCTTTAATCTAAAACTTATTAAAGCCACTTGGATTAAATTGTAGGTATGAAGTGTGTCTTTGGAAATTGAGTTTGGTTTGGAATTGTAGTGTTCACCTAATTACTCTCCTACTAATTCCCATTTCTCTAGATCCAATTCTTTTTCCAGAGAAAAACAAGGACATATGACCTGCACAGTTTTTAAAACTTCAGTGATCTCCTCCAAAATTATAATCAATCCTTGGCTTTTCATAATTTTGATAATGTTCTTTAAACATTTTCCTTGAACAGAAACAGGTGTTTTCTAAAAATTTGCCCCATTTCACTGAAATTCTACTTTAGCTCTTTAACAAAGTTTCTTTGTTACTCACACTTTTTTCTGGGTAAGAGAGACTTTTCCACTGAAATCAAGATCGTGTCTGTCCCTGTTCGGGTGCCAAATTGTCAAATCCGGGCTAGCTCCTCTGAAGGGCTCAGAATAAGTTTTTGCGCCACGTTGGGCGCCAAAATGTAATTTCCTGTCTTTTCTCAATTGTAATCCTTCTCTGAGAGGAGGTTTCTTTTCTGTAGATCCTTTTCTCTGGGAGCAGGGAAGAATGACTGGGTGAAACAGCAAATTATAGACACAATAATTTCACTCAAGATAATGACAATGATAAGACATCATACCAAAATTTGTGGGATGCAGCTAAAACAAAAATAAGGGGAAATTTTATATCTTTAGAGGCTTCTGTGAAGAAAATAGAGAAAGAGGAGATCAATGAATTGGGCTTGCAACTTAAAAAGCTAAAAAAATACCAAATTAAAAACCCCCCAATCAAATACTAAACTTGAAATTCTAAAATCAAAAGGAGAAAATAATAATATTGAAAGTAAAAAAAAAAACTAATTAATAAATAAAACTAAGAATTGGTTCTATGAAAAAACCAATAAAACAGATAAACCTTTGGTAAATCTGATCAGAAAAAGGAAAGAGGAAAATCAAATTGTTAGTCTTACAAATGAAAAGGGGGAACTTTCCACCAATGAAGAGGAAATTAGAGCAATAATTAGGAGTTACTTTGCCCAACTTTATGGCAATAAATTTGATAACCTAAGGGAAATGGATGACTACCTCCAAAAATATAGGCTTCCCAGATTAACAGAGGAGGAAGTAAATTGCTTAAATAGTCCCATTTCAGAAAAAGAAATACAACAAGCTATTAATCAACTCCCTAAGAAAAAATTCCCAGGGCCAGATGGATTTACATGTGAATTCTACCAAACATTTAAAGAACAATTAGCCCAATGTTATATAAACTATATGAAAAAATAGGAAATGAAGGAGTCCTACCAAATTTCTTTTATGACACAGACATGGTACTGATACCTAAACCAGGTAGGTTGAAAAATGAGAAAGAAAACTATAGACCAATCTCCTTAATGAATATTGATGCTAAAATCATAAATAAGATATTAGCAAAAAGACTACAGAAAATCATCCCCAGGATAATACACTATGATCAAGTAGGATTTATACCAGGAATGCAGGGCTGGTTTAATATTAGGAAAACTATCAGTATAATTGACCATATTAATAATCAAATTAACAAGAACCATATGATCATCTAAATAGATGCAGAAAAGGCATTTGATAAAATCCAACATCCATTCCTACTAAAAACACTTGAGAGTATAGGAATAAATGGACTATTCCTTAAAATAGTCAGGAGCATATATTTAAAACCGTCAGTAAACATCATATGTAATGGTGATAAACTGGAACCTTTCCCAGTAAGATCAGGAGTGAAACAAAGCTGCCCACTATCACCATTACTATTCAATGTTGTATTAGAAATGCTAGCCTGGGCAATAAGAGGTGAGAAAGAGATTAAAGGAATTAAGAGTAAATAAGGAGGAAACCAAACTATCACTCTTTGCAGATGATATGATGGTATACTTAGAGAACCCCAGAGATTCTAATAAAAAGCTATTAGAAATAATTCACAACTTTAGCAAAGTTGCAGGATACAAAATAAATCCACATAAATCCTCAGCATTTTTATACATCACCAACAAAATCCAACAGCAAGAGATACAAAAAGAAATTCCATTCAAAATAACTGTTGATAACATAAAATATTTGGGAATCTATCTACCAAAGGAAAATCAGGATTTATATGAGCAAAATTACAAAACACTTGCCACACAAATAAAATCAGATTTAAATAATTGGAAAAATATTAAGTGCTCTTGGATAGGCCGAACAAATAAAGATGACAATACTCCCTAAACTAATCTATTTATGTAGTGCTATACCAATCAGGCTCCCAAGAAACTATTTTAATGACCTAGAAAAAATAAAACAAAATTCATATGGAAGAACAAAAGGTCGAAAATTTTAAGGGAATTAATGAAAAAAAAATCAAATGAAGGTGGCCTAGCTGTACTTGATCTAAAACTCTGTTACAAGGCAGCAGTCACCAAAACCATTTGGTATTGGCTAAGAAATAGACTAGTTGATCAGTGTAACAGGTTAGGTTCACAGGACAAAATAAAGAACAACTGTAGCAATCTAGTGTTTGAGAAACCCAAAGATTCCAACTTTTGGGATAAGAATTCGTTATTTGACAAAAACTGCTGGGAAAACTGGAAATTAGTATGGCAGAAATTAGGCATGGATCCACACTTAACACCACATACCAAGATAAGATCAAAATGGGTCTATGATTTAGGCATAAAGAACAAGATCATAAATAAATTAGAGGAACATAGGATAGTTTACCTCTCAGACTTGTGGAGGAGGAAGGAATTTGTGACCAAAGGAGAACTAGAGATCATTATTGATCACAAAATAGAAAATTTTGATGACATCAAATTGAAAAGCTTTTGTACAAGCAAAACAAATGCAAACAAGATCAGAAGGGAACTAACAAACTGGGAAAAAATATTTTTACAATTAAAAGGTTCTGATAAAGGTCTCATTTCCAAAATATATAGAGAACTGACGCTAATTTGTAAGAAATCAAACCATTCTCCAATTGATAAATGTTCAAAGGATATGAACAGACAATTTTCAGATGATGAAATTGAAACTATTTCTACTCATATGAAAGAGTGTTCCAAATCACTATTGATCAGAGAAATGCAGATTAAGACAACTCTGAGATACCACTACACTCCTGTCAGATTGGCTAAGATGATAGGAACAAAAAATGATGAATGTTGGAGGGGATGTGGGAAAACTGGGACACTGATACGTTGTTGGTGGAATTTTGAAAGAATCCAGCCATTCTGGAGAGCAATCTTGAATTATGCCCAAAAAGTTATCAAACTGTGAATATCCTTTGATCCAGCAGTGCTACTACTAGGCTTATATCCCAAAGAAATACTGAGGAGGGGACAGGGACCTGTATGTGCCAAAATGTTTGTGGCAGCTCTTTTTGTAGTGGCTAGAAACTGGAAAATGAATGGATGTCCATCAATTGGAGAATGGTTGGGTAAATTATGGTATATGAATGTTATAGAATATTATTGCTCTGTAAGAAATGACCAGCAAGATGAAAACAGAGGCTTGGAGAGACTTACATCAACTGATGCTGAGTGAAAAGAGCAGAACCAGGAGATCATTATACATTTCAACAAGGATAGTGTATGAAGATGTATTCTGATGGAAGTGGATATCTTCAACAAAGAGAAGATCTAATTCAGTTCCAATTGATGGACAGACTCAGCTATACCCAGAGAAGGAACACTGGGAAATGAGTGTAAACTGTTTGCACTTTTGTTTTTCTTCCCAAGTCATCTTTACCTTCTGAATCCAACAAGAGAACTGTTTGGTTCTGCACACATATATTGTATCTAGGATATACTATAACACATTTAACATGTATGAGACTGCCTGCCATCTAGGGGATGGAGGGGAGGGAAGGAGGGAAAATTTGGAATAGATGTGAGTGCAAGGGATAATGTTGTAAAAAATTACCTATGCATATGTACTGTCAAAAAAGTTATAATTATAAAATTAATTTAAAAATAATAATATATTTTTAAAAAGATGTGAAAAGTAACCGCCAAGCCAACCCTTCACAGAGGTGGGAGGTCTACAGGTGTCATATACTGCACATGCTTTCAGATTTTTTTTAAATATATGAATCAGTTGTGCCAATTTTTTCCTTTTTTAAATACTATTTGTTTCTATTGGATATGCCTCGGGAAGAAGAGGGATATTTGATAATGTAAGAAACAAAAGAAACACCAACAAAAACTTATTTTAAAAACTTCACTGTTTTTCTAGCTCCTGATGTTTTATATTAGAATTAATGAAATTAAATCAATGAATTATCTTGAAAACACTTATTAGACTTTTCACAATTTAACTAAAAACAATTTATTCTGTTATTTCTATATTTGTCAAGTCATTTCGTGGTGTTTTGGAGGTTAAAAATTTCCCAATGAAGACACGTGCTCCAGAAGAGCTCAGAGAATTGGAGACAGTTTTGCAGCTAAGGAAAACTGAAAACACTGGATATAAAGTATGGTTTTGAATATTTCTGTCATACACTCTAGTTCAAGTTTTAATAGAGATTTTAATTTAAATACAACAGAAGAGATGTATAGTGGAAAGTTCGTCTCAAAGTCAGGAAGACTTGGGATTCAAGTACTGCCTCTAACATAGACTGGCTGTGTGATCTGGGGCAAGTCACCTAAAACTCTAAAATTCTAAGTTGCAGAAGTGATACTTTGTAATAGTATGGGTTTTGTAATTGGGACATTTCTATATCAATAAAATCACAAGTTCAGTACATATAATAATATTTAACATTTATACAGTGCTTTAAGGTTTGCAAAGCCCTTAAGTATTTTCTCATTTGGTCTTCACAATAACCTTGGGAGGCAGTGTTATTATTATCCCTATTTTACAGATAAATACACTGAGGCAGAGAAAGGTTCAATGATGTGCTTGGTATCACATAGCTAATAAGTATCTAAGGCTGGATTAGAATTAAGGTCTTATTGACTGCAGGACCAATTTTTATCTACTGTTCCACTTAGCTACTGTATCACCTCTAATGAAAAATATAACTTATAAAGCATTCATAGCTGTCCTTCACATTGAAAATAAATGAGCCTTTAACTATTTCCGTAGTCATGGTGAGGGATTACCTTTGGCCATACATACTCCTCTTATAATCAGACTGGTAATTATGCATTTTTAAAACAACTGACAACATGTAAAATACATTTTGTTACTATGAATCAGTGTGTTTCCCCGGGCAGAACCAATTGGCCTATATAAGTTAAGAATACATAACCATGATCTCACTAGAACTATCCTCTAGCTACCTACAAACTTGCCATCACAAAAGAATAAAGTCAGACCCAGAAAAGCACCACACTTGTTGATGTAATGTAAGTTACTGAGAAGATATCAAGCACATTCCACGTATAGTTTTCTAAAATATAAAATGAGATTAATATTAAGACCTATAGCTTGACATATCAGTCATCATGTGAATTCCTATGTAAAACATAAACTAACTGTGTTTTTTTCATATTTAAATAACAATGCTCACCTTAAAATATTTACATAGACAAGTTATTATGTCAACCTACTTCAAAGGTAATATACAATTGAATACAATTTTTACTATTATCATATATTTACAATATACAGGTTTAATTTCTTCTGCCAAAATTTCAAGGTCCATCCACCATTTTGAATACCAATGTAAAGAGCAGAATTTAAAGATTTAAAATTATTTTTGAAATAATTATGTTGTTGTCAGGATACCCTGTAGAAGCACAATTAAGATTTAATAATTACTTAATAATGAATGTATTATGTTTTTCCATACAAAGCTACGAAAAGAAATTGTAGAACTTCAACCTAAAATTTTAAGTAAAAAAGTTCATGATGAGGAAGAGGATGATGAAGATGACGAAGAAGAAGAGGGAAAAGAAAAAAGAGAAAGCAACTTACCCAATTACTTACTTGGCAGCTTAAGTTCTGAACTTGGCATAGAAACAAATATGTTATATAGCCAGTTAGAACTTCATACCAGAGAAGAGAAAATCAACCAGATTATATTACTGAAGGTGAACTATTTTTATATTACAAATCAGTATAGCTCTCTTGTAAGTGCTTTCTTAAGCTAGACTAGAGTATGATACAGAGAGTACTACATGCTTTTATATATTCAAAAATGTTGAAGTATTTATATAGCTAAGCATTTTACAAAAATTCTCATTTGATCTTAGTATAACCCTGCGAGGTATTATCTCCATTATCATAGTTGAAAAAACTGAATGAAGTTAATTGCCCAGGATCATACAGGTAGTAAGTATCTGAGGTTAGATTTGTATTCTGATTTTCCTGACTCCAGGTTCAGTACTCTACCCCCCTGTACCAACTAGCTGCTTCATGTTAGTATCATAAATAATGATAAAGAGTCCTGGGATGCCATTATCATATTTTTGTCCTAAATTCCTTTCTCCCAAAAGGATTACATCAATTTTAAGATTAGACAAAAAGACAAATAGAGCTCCAGTGGTAAAAGAAAAAAATTCTTTTTTCATTCCAATTATAAAGTACTTTTATCATTCTTCCCAAACCATAAAATATCTTTTAACAGATAATAGACTATACCTAATTCAAATTCAACATATTAAACTTTCAATTAAAATCCAATCCAGGAGAGAAAGTTTAATATGACAACTATTAATCTTATAGGAATAGGAAGCCACTGAAGGATCTTGAGCAAGAAAATGAATATATTTGAATCTTTGGATTTCAGAGTCGGAAATTACTCTGGAGATCATCTAGTCTAAATTTCTATTTTATAGATGAGAAAATTCAAGTCCAGAGAATGAAGTGATTTGCTTAAAGTCATGATTACTAATGGAATAGAGATCTTTTACCTCTCAGTATATTGCCTTTTTATAGTATTATGCTTAAAACATTATTTTAGCAAGACTAAGTTGATAATTTGCAGGATGGGTTTAGAGCAGGGATAGAGTGAATAATTGTTAAGATACTGCCAGTAACCTATAACATATATCTATTTCAGGACATTATTTACAACATCAAAACCAGTTTTAATAAAGACTTTAATTCTGTATACCAAAACAAAGAAATTGAAATATCACGTGTGAATGAAAGAAACAAAAATATTCAAGGAATTATTACAGAACTAGATATTGAGGAACAAATATGGCACCCAGGATTTGAAGACTCTGAGATGCCAGAGAGGATTCTAGTTGTAGAAGATCATGAGGTACATCCTTTCCTTACTTTCTAAGGCTGCTTTCCTGCTTCCCTTTTATATTTGCTTCCTTGGATTGGTTGCTGGAAAAGAAAGAGAGAGATAGAGACAGACAGACAGACAAACAAAGAAAGATAGAGAGACAGAAAGAGAGACAAGAGAGAGAGACAAATAGACAGAGCTAGATCCAGAGACAATGAATTTTACCTTTAGATAATGCCTTAGAGTTTCCAAAGCATTTTCCTCACAATAATTTTATGGAGTAGTTTCAAATACTCATTTTAAATTCAAAAATGACACTCAGAGAAGGTAAATGTCCTCATTCATTTCAATAATTGAGGGGCTTAGTGAGCAGTGATTGTTGTCCTTCATTCTAGAAGAGGACTAAAATAACATCACTATGTTGTAGTTGTTAGAGTGTGTCCAACTGGCTGATCAGGCCAATACAAGCTCAAAATGCTCTATCACAGTTGGACATAAATATTGCATGTGAACAACATCTTGGGGGGAGATTCTCTAAATTTGTGCATCTTGTGGTTTTTTGTTTTTTGGGGTTTTTTTGTTTGTTTTTGTTTTTTGAGCTACCTCAATTCTGCTTTGCTCATAGAGCACAGTGCTTTCTTTGATGAAGGTATGCCATGCTAGGCAGTTCTTTGCCAGCATCTCTCCTGTCAAACAATCA
Organism: Sminthopsis crassicaudata; assembly: GCF_048593235.1. Classification (NCBI taxonomy): domain Eukaryota; kingdom Metazoa; phylum Chordata; class Mammalia; order Dasyuromorphia; family Dasyuridae; genus Sminthopsis; species Sminthopsis crassicaudata. The sequence goes on along the minus strand of NC_133618.1, from coordinate 579,822,309 downwards.
ATTCCAAAGTTCTTGAGAGACCTTGAGAATATCTTAGTATCACTTTTTCTGATCATCATATGAGTACTTGGCTTGGGTAAATTCTTTGTAAAATGGTCTTTTAAACAAGCATACATTTGTCATTCAAACAACATGGCTAGACTACTGGACTTAATCCATTAAACTAGTAGCTCTGTTACCATGGCATGTGTTGCCTTACAAAAACAAAACATTATAAATATTTGTAATTCCATTATTTGGAATAAGATGATCTCAGTTTTTAATCCTGACTTTGGCATGCTATTGAGCAATTCATTGAAATTTAATGAGCCTCATTTTCGTTATCTACAAAATGGAGTAATACACAGATTTGTTGTGAAGTTCAAGTGAGATAATGTATATGAATGTACTTTAGAAGCTATAAAGCTATACAATATTAAAATAAGATATGATTATTTAAAAGCACTATAGTGAAAATAAGAATTTGTACCCTATATAGACTAAAATCTCACTTCATATACCAAGATCAAAATGGATACATGATTTAGAATCAAAGGTGATATCATAAGCAAATTAAGGGATCACAGAATAGTTTCTCTCTCAGATCTATAGATAAAGGAAGAATTTATGATCAAATGAGAGATAGAGAGCATTACAGGATATAAAAGGAATCATTTTTATTACATTAAAAAAGACCTTGTACAAACAAAACCAATCTCAACAATATTAGAAGAAAAGTAGAAAACTAGGAGGAGGGGAGAATTACAGCAAGATTCTTTGATAAAGGCCTCATTTCTTAACCACATAGAGAATTGAGATAAATGTATAAGAACATGAGTTATTCCACTATTAATATTTGGCCAAATGATATGAACAGGTGATTTTCAGATGAAGAAATTGAAGCTATCTATAATCATATGAAAAATGCTTTAAATCACTGTCCATTAAAAGTGCAAATTAAAACAAATCTTAGGTATCATCTCACAGATTGGCTAGTATTTCAGAGAAGGAAAATAACAAATGTTAGAAAGGATGTGTGAAATTTGGGACACTAATGCATTGTTGATGGAGTTGTGAACTGATTAACCATTCTGGAGAACAATTTGAAACCACCATGAAAAGGCTACACAATAGTGCATAACATTTCACCCGTCAATACCACTGCTATGACTGTGACCTGACTAAAAGGCTGATTCACATTAGACCATGCTTTCATGATAGGGTGTTAATGGGCTGGAGTCATGCTGTTTTGTGTCATGAATAGATACATAGATACAAAGATACATAAATATGTAGATATAGCATTGAATAAAAAAGGGTAATTATCCTCCTTTTGTTTATTTCCTTTACTTGTTGTTATCCCAGGAAAATCTCTTAATATAGTTTCCTACAAATATGTATAAGAGAGGTTGTCACTTCTATTCAAAAACTCAAGGTAGCAAATGAAAATCAGCCTATATTTTCACCTCCACAAAAAATAAGAAAGATGAAAAATCTTTACAGAAGCCCAAAAACAGATACAGAAACATATAAAGCAATAATTAACTCCCCTTAGAAGGGATCTGAATTGGGGTTACTACCCAAATAATTCATAGACATTCTTGTGCATCTTTTTAAATTTCCCACAAGTTAAGTCAGTTTCATTTGAATTTTTTTAAGAAAAAGGAAAAAAATGAAGTTGGAGTTTTTGCTTTTCAGATTAAAGTTGAAAAATTCCTGACGCCATGGGAAAAAGAACAAGCAGCATTAGCTGAAGCACTTGAACGGGAAAAACTTCTTTTAAGTCAGGTATTATATTAAAAACAAAATTTTGATATATATTTATATAAATACATTTGTTCTTACATTTATTAGTTGTATTTTTATATTATAGAAACATGTTCCTTTGTAATCAATGAGAAACATTTAAGAGATGAGTCTAATTACACACACACAAGCACATATGTACACATAAATATGCACATGCCCTCTGCCTTCACCGTCATTACTATTATAGCCTATTCCTGGTATCTTCCCAACAACATTTTAAATCTGTGGTCTTGAGTAATATTGATGGAGTTTTAACATTTTAACCTCTAGCTACCATTTCCTCTAACTTTGGGTTATTTTTCCAGAGGGATAATGCAAGACGTCGAGCATTGATGGACATGATGGGTGGAGTTCTAGAAGTCAGGAAAGAAGATATTTTAAGGATGGTAATGTTTTTTTATCTAACATTGAAAAGTAAAATAGTTAGGATGAGAGTGAGAAAAATAGAAAACTAACTATTATCATGGATAAACTTGAATTTTAGGAAATTCTTCAAAAGCAAATATTCCTCAAAAAAGGTTCATTTCTCAAATATATAGGAAACTGAGCCAAATTTATAAGAGTATGAGTCATTCCCCAATTGACAAATGGTCAAAGATCATGAAAAGGCAGAAGAATGCTTTCTTTTTCCAAACTTTCATAAGACGACATTAAAACTTATCAATTCATATGAAGAAATCATTTAAATCACTATTGTTAGAGAAATGTAAAAATTAAAATAACTCTGAGCTATTACTTCACATATTATCAGATTGGCTAATGTGACAAAAAAGAAAATGAAAAATGTTGGATGGGATTTGGACAAAATAGGGACATGTACACTGCTGACAGACATGTGAACTGATCCAATCATTCTGGAAAACAATTTGCAACAATGCCCAAGGCCTACTAAACTATACATACCATTTGACCCAGCAATATCACTATTATGTTGGTCTCCAAAGAGATCAAAGAAAAGGGGAAAGGATCTATATGTACAAAAACATTTATAGTGTATCTTTTTATAGTAGCAAAGAATTGGAAACTGAGGGGATGTCTATCAACTGGGAAATGGCTGAACAAGTTGTGGTATATGATAGTGCTATAGCAAATGGTGGAGATGATTTCAGAAAACTTGGTAAGACCTACATGAACTGACACCAAGTGAAGTGAACAGAACTAGATCATTGTACATAATAAAAGCAATATTGTAACGATGATCAACTTTAAAAGACTTAGCTACTACACTCGATACAATGATCCAAGACAATTTCAAAGGACTTATGACAAAAAAAGCTCATGATGAAAAAAGCTATCTTCAGAAAGAGAACTAATGAACTCTGAGAGCAAATTAAATATATTTTTTTCATATTATATTTCTTGGCTTTTTTGCAATATGGCTAATATGGAAATATGTTTTGTATGATTTTACATATATAATTGATATATTGCTTGTGTTCTTACTAGGTGGAAGAGGGCCTGAAGGAAGAGGAAAAATTTAGAACTAAATTTTTTTAAATTTAAGTCAAAAATAAATAAATTGAGGAAAGAGAATAAATTACTTTAAAAAGAGAGAGAGAGAGAGAGAGAGAGAGAGAGAGAGAGAGAGAGAGAGAGAGAGAGAAAGAGAGAGAGAAAGCATTCCTTTATAACTTAGCAACTTCCAACACGTTTACTTTGGCACTGATTTTCAAAATAATAGAAATTTTTTTAACAAAAAGAAGTGTATGTGTTTTAGCATCATTGAGGAGAGATGTACTAATAACTTTCCACTGAAAATTCCCATTGAAATTTGAGTTTTTTTTAATATAAATAAATTCTGTGCCATTTTACCTGCCAGCCTCAGCAATAGTTAGAGATTGGGTTTTTGGTAATTAATTTTTTTCCTTCTTTTAATGATGTCACTGTACCATGTTTAGTATATTGCGTGCTTCTCTTTTCTATTTTTAGGTAATTCCTCAGCCTGCCTGTATGGCTAAACCTGATACTTTATGGAATGAAGAAGACAAGAAACAAATCAAAGAATATGAGAAAAAAGTCAAAGACTTAAATGATGAAAAAGAGAAGTACAAAAGGGTCAGGAGGAAAAAGAATAAGTTAGAAATATATTGTCTTTTTTTAGCAGTCTTCTAGATTGTAACTTTAGAGTTAATTTAGCACTCTAGAAATATTTTATATTTATCATTAGAAAATCAGAAGTTAAGTATCTTTTATGAGAAAAAAATTTGACAACTTAGATTATAACAAAGGTACCTAAAAGATACAGGCAGAAGTTAGGAAAATAAAATAATGTTTATTTCACTTTATGCCCTACTTACTGCTTTTGGGAGGTGGGAGAAGAAGAATACACCTAAAGACAAGTAGAGAAAGGAATATATCCACTGAATCAAGCACTCTATATGGCTTGAATTTAAAGTGTTTTTGTTGATGATGATAATGATGATGATGTTTTTTGCAATATAAATGATACTGGCTTTATTTCCTTCCTTCCATATGAAATACACATGCTGACAATGAAAAGGTTTGAATACACATGCTGACAATGAAAAGGTTTAACACTGAATACCAGAGGTTAATCAGAAATAATAGCAAGTGTTCATTCTTTTGTGAAAGTAGTAAAATAAAGAAAATGCTAGGGGCAGCTAGGTGATGCAGTAGATAGAGTACCAGCCCTAAAGTTAGGAGGATCTGAGTTCAAATCTACTCTTAAACACTTAACACTCCCTAGCTATGTGACCCTGGGCAAGTCACTTAACCCCAATTGCCCAGGGGTGGGTGGGTGGAACAAATAAATAAACAAACAAACAAACAAACAAATAAATAAATATTATTTAGAAGAAAAAAGAAAGTAGTAAAATAAAAGAAGTATTCAATAGGGTATGCTAAGTTGTCAACTTTAAGCTAATGCATAATAGAAACAGCTTATTTGATCTTTAGTTTTCTTCTATATTTTCTATCATTCTAAGGTTACTTTGATGTATTTGATCATGAGATCATGCTTGTAATGAAGTTAAAGATAAACAACAGTTTAGGGCAGCAGCGATCATTGAAAATGAGAGTCTAAATGACAAAAAATGGAAGCAGTTACCATGACACATGTGGTGGGCATTTAAAAGGTCCTCGTTTTGATGGCATTCAGAATAGTCTTAGCTCTTGCAAGCTAAAGCTATATGATTCTACCACTAGTTTCTGTTGGCTATTGATTAACATGGCATCTAGATCTTAAGAGAAATTTTTATACTCAGAATTGTAACTGTTCTTAGGTACATTTGAAGAAAAGGAGTATTGCACAGTTCTACATTATAGAAAACTACTGATATGAATAAAGAATTTTCCCACCTTAGAAACTGAAATCCTCTGAAACCTCATTGAAGAACATGGTTCTTTTTCTTTCTGTAAATCTTTGTTCAGCCACAATACCACTTAAATCCAGAATTAAAAGAACTGAAACCTCTTTATGGGTATCCAAAATCAAGTTATAAGCAATAAAATAATTTTATGAATAAAAACAATTTTATGAGCAATAAAACAATGTTATAAAACAAATTTATATCTCAACATAAGAAAAATTATTATCAGCACCATCCATTTCTTACCGTCTTTTCTCCTAATGGATGCATTGGCAGATTAAAAAATCCATCCAGGGTAAATTCTTACTCCTTTTGATAGAGGAGATATTTGTAAGACTACAAAAGAATTTGCACTCATAATATATTTGTCACATGAATTTTCTATTACTATGGAAGAAATACTAGAGTACAGGTCATTGCTATGGAAATAAGTCTAGCTAATTTGTCAATCAATCAGTAAGCATTTATCAAGTGTCTACTTTGTAAAAGGCAATGTACTAGACACTGAGTACTCAAGAGACAAATGAAATAGTCCTTGTCTTGAAGGAGTTTATGATATATTGGAAGAGATTTTATCCTCTCAAATGTAATTATGAGTGTGAATTTTTATTTTTGTAGTAAGTAAAATGAGAGATATTGATTTCAATTGATGAGATTACATCCTTTTGAGTAACAACACTTTTAAACCCACTATGATTGGTCTGTGGATTTATAAAAGCAAAACTTTTGGTTTTTGTATCTGTATTAGTCATTTATTCACTACATGGTGTTCAATTCTGTAGTAGGAGGCCAGAGATTTAAAAGATACTTTATTTCTTGACCTAAAGGAACTTATAAACTAGATAGAATGATAAAACATTTCAGCATGAAACAACTAGAGAATAATTACAAAGCATTCTATGAATTAATGCAAGATATTTATAGGTATATGTGCATGCATAACTTTTTCATAAAATCCAAAATAGCTTATCAAAACTGGTTCATTAAGATCAAATGATATTTTGATCTTTTTTTGTTTCCCTAGCACATAGTAGATATCTAATAAATACTTGCTGATAACCTGAAAATACAGTAATGTTTACGAGCACTTTGCAAATTGTAAAGTTATAAAACTGAATTGTTATATTATTTTCCTTTGAGAAAAAAAAATCAGAGGTTCCAGGTCCAAAGGCTAGCTTTAGGAATGCTCATTTGTAATGAATCTCCATGGCAGTTCAGTCAACATTGTCCATTTAGAAGGCTAAGGTGAAGTTGACTATGAGAGGGGGCTCTTGTTATGTTGTGACAAGTAAATTGCTAGAATTTAACCTTACTGATATTTTTATTTTAGTCACTGGATGCTGAATTAAGGAAGATTCAGAACTCAATTCAAGAAACAACACAACTTTTTGATGATCGTTTAAAAACACTCTTTAAATTGAAGGTGAAATGTGATACTGTTATCTACCAGGTAAAGTAAAAGTTGATGCATGAATGTAAGCCTCAAACCAAGGACAGGGAATCTTGACCCTGAACTACATGTAGTTATGTTACACTAACTTAATTCCTTTCACCCAGATGTCTGAAGTAGAGAAATGAGCAATAATTCAATTTTTTGACAAATTTAATTAATTTACACTATGTGTATATCACTACTGGCACTTAATTAAAGATGCTGGGGATACAAAGGCATAATTAAAACAGTCCCTGTTCTGAAATACTTAAATTATACTTGCATAATGCAACATGTACAATAGGAAGAGAATCCTGAAGTGAGCCTTGAAGGAAACTAGTATTCTAGAATGTAAAGGAAAGGAAGAGGATTAATTCCAAGTTTAGGAATGCAAAGTCAAAAACAAAAAAGATAAAAGAAATGCTTGACTTCAGGAAACAAATAGGAGGCTAATTTCATCAGATTCAAGAAGTGTGTAGGAGATAATATGGAATAAGTTTAAAATTACCTGACAGTTTATGAGTGGCTTTATTATCCAAGGCAGGGAGTTATATTTTATCTCAGACACAATAGGGACTTATTTTTGAAGAATTAAGAAACATGCTCAGACCTGTACCTTAAGACCTTTTAGCAGTTGTGAAGAAGATGGATTGGAAAGAAGAGTGCCTGGAAAAAAAATTAGGAAATTATTATAATAGCCCAGCAAAATAGAAATAAATCAAGTACCATAATGGAGGGTATGAATGGAGAAAAAGGGGTTGGTTTTTTTAATACTATTATGGAGGAGAAATAACAAGACTCAGCATTAGATTTGATTGAAAATAGCAGTTGAACAAAGTCTTACAAAAATGAATGTTGAAAACTATCTTTATATGTGTTTGAAAAAAATAAAATACCGGAAAAAAAAAATAAAGATAGGGATTGAGAGGGAAAAATCAAGGGACTCCAAGGGTGTAAACAAGATGAACAGAGAGATGAAAATAACCTCAATAGATAAAGGAAGTTTGGAGAAGGAACAGATAAGGCAGAAAGAAAAGTTCTGTTTTGGAGAAATTGACTTTTAAGACTTATGGGATAGTCTGTTGGAGATAGCCAGCAAATGATTGGTGTTATAGGATCATAGTTCGAGTGGATATATCTTTATATATAGATATAACTTTATATTTAGATATGTAGATTTGTCAACTGAGAAGAAATGATAACTGAAATCATGGGAGTTAATGGGACCAAAATTTTGTGTGTGTGTGTGTGTGTGTGTACCAGCAAATAGGGCAGGTGGCAAACCTCCTGCTTGGAGGGAGTGAGAAAGATATAGGTTTCCTCCACTGATCTTTGCTTTTTACAACTGGGTTCACAGTACCACACTCCTCCTGTGGAGGTGCAGTTATAAATAATATAAATAAGTTAAGGCCCTATGCTGGTACCCAGGTTATGTCTAAGGAAAGATGCATGGGTCTGCCAAAGATATAGGAGAAAACAACCCCTTCATGAATTAGGGTGCTGAGAGTAACATGTAAAACAAGGAGCTAGTTGAACATAAAGCTTCAGTGAAAGCAAAAGGAAAAAGCGACAATGCAAAAGGAAAAAGCAACAACACAAAACTCAAAACATACACTAATTGATCATAACTCATAGAGGATAAGGCTGTGTTGGGGAGCACAGAGAAATGGACCCATTCAGCAGAAATCGGGGGGCTCCTACTGATGGGGATGATATGTTCCAAAGTGCTCTAGGAGGAGAATTATCACATTGGATGGCCTCCCTGAAGCTGGTCAATGTGCATATTGGGCAAAATATTATTGGGGGGGGTGCTTGTAACCAGAAAGGAAAGCAAGCTGATGGTAGATAAAGTATTTTTTGGGAGACACAGCTGTACCAACCTTCAAAATGTTGTTGTCAACATTTTTTCCATATTTTCTATAAGTTTGCAATCTCTCTTAAGGAGAAACTTATTAAGGGATCTCATAACATTATCAGAACCTGGGAACAGTTCCACGGAATTTAGCAATTTAAAGATCACTGGTAGTATCACTTGGTAACATTTAGTCAAGTGGTAAGGGGGAAAAGATGTACTTTTAATGAGTTGAAAAGGGATGGAGTAGTTTTTAAAACAAAAAGTGGACGTAATGAGAATAGACAACTTTTTAGGAGTTTGTGAAAAGAAATGTAGTTTGAAAAAATGGCAGGGGCAAGTGAAAACCTGGAATAAACTAGTATTTTTTTAGCTGCAAGCTGTATGAGGGATAAAGGCCTGTGGGTGGCAGAGTATATAGAGGAGACTTGAGTTCAAATACCGCCCTAGACACTTAATAGCTGATTGATCATGGCTAACTCATTTAACCTCATTTGTCATCCATTTTTCTGTATAAAATTGGGATAACATTGCTTATCATCTAGGGTTGTTTTGAAGACTAAATGATCTATAATTTATAAAATACTTTATAAAACTTAAAAGGCTACATATGCTGGCTAAGATATTATCAATTGCCAAGTTAGCCTTGACAAAGAAAAGAGCAACCTCTACTCGATGAGTAGAGTAATAATGTGAACTGAAGATGAAAAAATGTTAAGCAGATGGCTTTGATGATAAAGTGGGAGGGAGACAAAATCCTTCACTGAGAAACAGGGAAATAGGTTGGCAGAAGACGCTGAGAAGAGATGAGGATTGAAACAGATAAAGTAGCATGCATGATGGATTCTGTTAGATGAAAAGAGGTGGGGAATGAGGAGGAAAGAAAGATTGCTTTGAAGCAATGAGGGCCCAGTGGAGATTAATTATCATAAAATTGTTGTGAATCTAGCTGACACAGTTGTTTGAGTTTCTTCAGCACCATTACACAACACAGCAATTGGTGGAGGTTAACCAGCGTTAGAGACTGGCCAGACATGTATGGTATTAAAACAAGGAAATAAAAGGATTCAAGAGCAAGGAGCACTATTATGCTTCAGCTAATCATCTCTAAAGTCAAAATTGGGAAGGAAGGAAAATGAGATGAATTGAACCAGGAAGGATAAAGGACTGGTGAAGAAAGAATAGAGAAGTGGGAGAAACAGAAGATTTAAACAGATTTTAACCAAAGAAGAAGATACTAGAAGTTAAGATCATAGAAGAGGCACAGTTATGGATAATAAAGAAATATAAAGTATATTCCCATTCCCATGCATGTGCCTAAAGTAAAATGATGTAGAAGCTCTGAATGAATAATAAGATCTGATGGAATATAGACTTAGTGGAAGATGCTAACCTTAAATTAGAGCTTGAAGATTGGGTAGAATTTAGAACCTTGAAAAGAAGCACAGGAAAGGGTATTCCAAGCATCTCTTTGCTCCTCTTTTATGATGGTTCCCTCTGTTTTTCCTTCCTCCCATCTATTCTGTAAACTAGCCCTAATTATCCTAATATAGAAATAAATTCTGTATATTATAGTGAACAAGGTTTTAAGTGGTCAGTTCCCCATTACAAAAAAAACTACTGGAGTATTTTTACCCCTTTCTTACAATAAAATATTTTAATTTTATTTGATTCTTGGTTTATTTTATCTAAGGGTTGAGGGGTTTCCTTGAATAGTAGTATTAATCTATTTTCCATTGTAATTTTTCCACAGGAGGAATTAAAAATAGCCAATCTTACTTTCTCTTTACTGCTAGATGAAGAACTGCAAACAAGAGAAATAGAACTGAATGACTTCCTTGAAAGAAAAAAAAAAGAAAAAGTAATCATTATAGCTGCCTTCTTACTGAAATGCCACCACATCCTATACTTACTTAAATGTTCCAAACCTTTCACTCTATGCTTCTTTCCCCATGTACCAGAATCTGTATCTCATCTCAAATCATTTGATATCTCTAGACTTCACATTCCTTGTGTATCAAATAAGGACAGTGGATTTATAATATTTCTTCAGTACCTTCAAGCTCTAAATTCTTTGAATCTATAATCCATAGCCTTTAGACTTTTCTCTATGATATGCAACAGCACCCATCTATGTACTAATATAATAGTCTCCACAATTCTGTGACTGGATCAAGTTTGCAATTACTATTTAGCAAATGAGATATAAGATTACTTGTCCACTACTCTGAGGTGATATGACATGATACATAAAATGATATAACACAGAAATGAAAAGCCTTGTAAACTGCAGTTTAAACTGAGTTATATGCACTCTTAGCATGATTGTGTTACTGATAATAATCTAAGATATTGTTCTTTCTACATAAAAGATTTCTAGGCTTCCTGATAATCCTAAATTCTAAAATTCAAGTCTAAACAAGGGCCTTTTTCAAACACAATGTCTTCAGGCAAAATAATAATTTTCTAGAATTTTGGCACCCCCTTAAATAATATCTATGTACTGAACTAATCCTGTCCATGGTGCTGCATAACCCTCCTAGAAGAGTAGTTCTTCACCAGCAGACATTTTGTCTATTCATATCACTTAGCATCGTCAGGTTTTCCTAAACATGTAAATAAGAACAGGAATAAAGACTGGCTAATTCTTTGGAATAGGAAAACTTCTACAGTTTCTCTAAAATAGAGATTAGATTTGAACATAAACTTATATGTGGTACATTTGAGTCTTTGTAGATTCCTGGCTTTGTTGAAATTTTAGGACAACTGTTAGAAAATTCATTTCTGAAAATTATTTTTGATTTATGTTAACTCATCAGTGTTTAAAAATATTCCAGTTGGGGCAGGAAGGTGGTGCAGTGGATAGATCACCAGCCCTGAAATCAGGAGGACCTGAGTTCAAATCTGGCCCCAGACATGTAACACTTCCTGGCTGTGGACCCTGGGCAAGTCACTTAACCCCAATTGCCTCAGCAAAAAAAGAAGAAAAAAATGCTCCAATGACACATTTAGGAAACTTGTTATTTTTACTGTTCCCAGAATGTGTAATTGTCTTCAAAGTATTTCTTGTTCTGTTCTGCTAATCTTGATTTTGTTATAGAAATTAACTGCATATGAAATCTACAAGGCTCGTGAAGAACTTGAGTCATATAGAGAACATTATGACAGCTTCCTTTCAGATGATAAAGTAAGAGTAATCTATTCTTGACTATTTGTGTGAATATATGTGTATTATATATCTATGTATGTATATAACCAATTATCTCTGAATATCTAGAATTGGGAAAAACTTAAAGAAGTAGAATTTCCTCATAGGTTTTCTTTTATGGCTAGTTTTTTACTCTGATTATTAAATATATGTCTATTTAACTTTATGACACTATGCATTCCTCAAAAAGTGGACACAAACAGAATTTTGGGAAATTGCTGCCTTTGTCTTGGCTTTAGGACCTTCCTCTTTAAAATGAAAGAGTTGGAGCAGATTAATGGTCCTCAACTTTTTTTGTTCTACAAACCCTTTTCAACAAAAATATGTTGTGAATCTGAGGAGCAATTTAGTATACTATTATATTCTGCAATTATTTACTGCTTAAGGAGCCATTAAAGTAATATTAGTGCAAATCCCTTGATCCATTATCACAAAGTCCCAAGGGATTTGCAAACCACCATGTTGGAACCACTACATGAGATGATCACAAAAAGTCCTAAGTTCTATAATTTTACCAAATACTACTTTAATGCACTGAGTAGTTGATCAGTTGGACTTCAGTGACTCCTTTTGCAATACAAATCAGCATTCTTACACAGTTAAATTCTAATACATTTCTTATAGTTATTTCTCAGAATGAGACCCAACAGAATTTTGAGGCAAAGATATCAATAAAGAAAATGTTTCAAAATCAAGCTATACTTCTAGTGATAGCATGTTTTTCCTATAGGCTCTTGAGCGGGGATTTAAAAAAGAGTTTAATGATCTTCAGAGTCATCTGACTGACATACTCCACAAACTGTTCAAGCGTCGACCCAGGTTGATTTCACTTTTATTTGGACAATATCTCTTTATTATTATTATTATCAGTCAACAAGTCAATAAGCATTTGTTAAATACTTACTATGTACCAGGCACTGTGCTAAACACTGAGAATACAAAAGGAAGAAGAAGATAGTTCCTGACCCAAAGTAGCTCACAATCTAATAGGGGAGACAACAACCAAATATGTACAAACAAAATACATACAGAATAAATAGAAAATAATTAAAAGAGGGAACTCACTAAAATTAAGAGGGGTCATGAGAGGCTGTTACTTGAGGAAAAATAGAGAAAGCACTAGGCAGAGATGAGGAAGAATATTCCAAGTATGGAAGACAGCCAGAGAAAATGCCCAGACAAAACAATGAAGTTCATGAACAACAAAGAGGCCAAATCACTAGATCAAAAAGTACAAGTAAGAAGAGTAATGAAAACTGGAAAGGTGAAGATGATATTATAAAGAACTTTTGAAAGTTTCACAGGAAATTTTGTATTTGATCTTATATGTGATAGGAAGCCACTAGAGTTGAGTCTAGGAGAATGGTTTAGAGTCCGGAGAGACTTGCAGTAGGCAGACCCAGCCACAGACTAATGTAATGCAGTAGTCCAAAGTGAATTAATGAGGGCCCTACTAGGGTGGTGGCAGTGTCAGAGAACCGAGTAGATCAAGAGATGTTACAAAAGTTATTAAACATGCTGGGTATAGAAGGTTAAAAATCGTGCCTAGAGTTCAGGCCTGGGGAACTGGAAGGATAGTGTGGTCCTCAATAGTAATAGGAAAAGTACGGTATGGAAAGGTTTTAGGGAGAAATATGAGTTGCTTTCATAAGTTTAAGATGTGTGCTAGACATGCAGTTCAAAATATCCAAAGGTCAGTTAGAGACATGAGAGTTAGTAGAGAGGTTAGGGTTGGAAAGGCAGATTTGAGAAGAATTAGCATAAAATCGCTGGTGAATATGCCAGCTGAAATAGTATAGAGAAGAGCCCTGTGAAACACCTGAAGTTAGTGGGTGTGGTCCAGATGAGCCTTGGAGCCTGAGAAGGAAAGATCAGATAGACAGCAGGAGATTTGTCGAGAATGATGCTCCAAAAACCTAGAGAGAAAAGAATATCAAAAGAAAAAAAGGGTCACCAATATTGTCAATGGTAACAAAGGTGAAGGTCGTTGGATTTGGCCTTTAGGAGATCATTATGAACTTTCAGTGTAATGACAAGGTCATTAGCTAACTTGTAAAGAGGTTTTTAAAAAGGAGAGAAAGAAAGAAAAGGTGAAGGAAGTTTTTGTGGATGGTCTTCTCAAGGAGTTTAGCCACTTAGGATAGAAAAGATAAAAGGATCATAGCAGTGATTTGTGGGAGTTTTGAGAAGGAATAAAAGATCTGGGAAGGAATAAAAGATTTGGAAGTTACTGTGGGGAATGGAATAGTAATGGATCATAGAAGTATAGGAGATCGTCTAGCATCACTGAGGGTCTACTTGAAGTTGTGCAAAATAAATTTGTAATGGGCCCAATCAAAATAATCATATAATTTTCTCCAAACTTTGTTCAGCCGTTTTTGGAACAAAGGTAGCAGTGATCCACAGCTGAATGAAGTTTAGCAAGGTACAATGAACAATATGATGAAAAGGCCAGGGATTCAATAAAAGAGAAGAATGTAGAGCTGAACTGGTTCACAAAGGGGTTCATTTGGGAAAATTTTTGTAGAAGTGATACCTTGGAAGAAAAATGTAAGACCAAGGAATTGTTGGTTACGGAATGAATGAAGAATACTGTAGAAAATGAAGAATAGTGTGGAAAGAGAAGGGAAAGGTAGAAAGTCAATAAATTATGATCAAAAAAGGGATTGCAGAATTCCTGAATATGGGGGTAGTGGATCTTTGAGTGATGGCAAGATCAAGGAGAGATAATGATTCTTGATTACTTTTTATTTATAAAATAAAGAAATTTCAGGATTTCTTTTCCCAATATATAAAAACAAAACAGGGCAGCTAAGTAGTGCAATGGATAGAGCACCAGCCCTGAAGTCAGGAAGACCTGAATTCAAATATGACTTCAGGCACTAAACACTTCCTAGCTGTATGTCACTTAAGATCCCAATTGCCTCAGCAAAGAAAAAAAAAAGAATTTTTAAAAAACAATACAACACTCTTTAGCCAAAATATTAATACAAAAACCCCATTCTGGTCAACAGGCTAAGTACATAAGAGAAATTTATAGTAAAACACATAGTAAGTAAAGCAATTTGAGATTGGGGCAGACAGGAGGCAGAACATATAAAAGTCTTAGGCCTGTAGTCAGGAAGGACTGAGTACAAATCCAGCCTCTCGCACTTACTAGCTGTAAATCACTTAATTTCTGTTTGCCTCAATTTCCTTCTCTGCAAAATAGGGGTAATAATAGGCCCTGCTTTCTAGTATTGTTATGAAAATTAAATGAGATAGTAATTATAAAAGCCTTAGCACAGTGCCTGGCACAGAGTAAACACTATATAATTGTTACTTAGCTATCATTATTATTACTATTACATTCAGATAAAATATAATAATCTAACATGCATCTTGAAATTGCATCAAAATCTTAAGTAAAAGTATAGATTATTAATTCTTTTAATCATTGAAACCTGATTTATCACATATTTATGTACATTACATATTTATGTTCAATTCTATGTGTTAACCTTTCCTTCTTTCAAGTTATATATAAGGTTCTACTACAGATGAAGAAATTATTGAAAATAATAATCATAAAAGCAAGTCTAATTTTATATTAAGGAAATTTGCACTGAATGTACCTGTGACTAATTTCTGTAATTACCAAATCTAATTACTGTTATTTTTAAATCAAAATAAATATGATCTAATGATTATAGGTTCTAGGGGTCTAGAAATTCACTTCTAGTGCTATAAATAAATTTGTTGTGTAAAATGGATACACATACATATATAAACACGTCTGCATAAATATCCATTTATAGGTATATATACATATCTTATGATACTAGGAGACTCCGGATTTATTGTTTTTCCTGTTTGAAAATGCATATGGAGAAAATTATTCTTTTCAGGGTCTCTTAAAGGACTTTATGGGACTCTGAGATGAAAGGGACCTTAGATATTATCTAGTAAAACCACTTCTGAAAGAATATTTTTTCTCCAATTAACTGTTGAGGTCAATTTTCTCTTCCTTTGAGAAGAGGAATTGGAAAAATATAAGTATATGCCAAGAAGATAAGTAGCATCACTCCTCTCACCCCACACATAGCACTGTGCAAATATCCCAAGTTGACTCAGTAATAAAGTAGAAAGCACTATACTGGATATAACAAAGGAGAATAGTCAAAGTAGAAATCATTCAATCTACAAACATTTTTGAGACCTTTATCATGTACCAGGAACTAGGTGATAGGAATATAGAAGACAAAAGTAAAATTATCCCTGACTCAAAGAACTTACATTTTATTAGAGGACATATGAATGTCTGGATAGACAGATAGATAGGTAAGTAGGTGTCTCAGTATATTCAAATTAATATAAGGGAATGTGGGAGGGAGCACTAGCTAAAAAGCTTGATGTAGATGATATCTCTCAGATGAATCATAGGAAAAACTAAGAATTCTGACAGAAGAGGAAGGGAGAATATGCCAGGGATGGGAGACAGTCAATTCAAAGATATATATTTGGGAGACAGATTGTCACATATTAGAATAATAAGACAAATCAGTTTGTCTTTACTACAGTATGTATTATAGATAAACATACATAAAGGATGAGAAGGCAAACAGTTTGATTTGAAAAGGGAATTTCAATTTGACCCACTGTTTTAAGTGACAGGGAGCCACTGAAGTGTGTGTGTTTGTTTTTAATAGGGAAATGACATAGAAAATCACTGGCAATATTTTAAAGGGTGAATTAAAAAGGGAAGTGAGGACATGAGGAAACCTAGTTGCAGGCTATTACTATGGTCTCCATGAGAGATTGTGAAGGCTTTGAAACAAAGCAGTAGCTATGTGAATGGAGAAATGGAGTAGTTGGAAGAGGTTCTTGTGAAGATGCAATCAAACAAGATTTTAATCTACTTAGTTTTGTGGAATGAAAATCAAGGTAGAAAATAGCATTAAGTTCACAAACCTGCATGACTGGAAAAATAGTGATGTCCCCAACAACAATAAAAAAAGAAAGTTCAGAAAAGGGGCAAGTTTGGGAAGAAAGTTCTGTTTTAGGGGCAGCTAGGTGGCACAGTGGATAGAGCACCACCCTTGAATTCAGGAGGACCAGAGTTCAAAATCTGGTCTCAGACACTTAACACTTCCTAGCTGTGTGACCCTGGGCAAGTCACTTAACCCCAGACTCAAAAAAAAAGTTCTGTTTTGGACATAATGACTTTTAGATGCTTAAAGATAGTCCAGTCCAAAATGTTTAATAATCAGTTTGCAAGGCAGGTCTGGAGCACAGGAGTAAAAACTAGAGTGAATACATAGATCTAAGTGTCATCTGCATAGAGATGATAAATAGAAAAAAAGCATTTGGGTTTATCTAAAATTAGGAAGCAAGGTAAAGACTTAACATAAAAAACCACAAAGGAATAATTAGGTAAGAGAACAAAAAGAAAAATGTCATGAAAACCCTAGGAAAAAAAATAATATTCAGGAAAAAAAGATTTATCAAAAGTGTTAAATATTATGAAAACATGAAGAGTTATTATCGAGGAAAGGCTATTAGATTTAATAATTAATATAAATCATTTACAATTTTAAAGTTTCAGTTGAGTGAAAGTGAAAGCCAGATTGTAAAGGGTATAGAAATGAGAGCAAGGAGAGGATGCTGAGATCATATTTGAATATAAGATAGCTTTTTCAAGAAGTTTGGCTGAAAGGGGGAGGAGAGATAAAGAATGATAAACTGAGGGAATCTCTTAACTTCTAATGAGGGTTTCTTGAAAATTGGTAGGACTGGGGCATTTTTATAAGCAACAGAGAAGAAACCAATAAATAAGAGCCCAAACATTAGGAGAACTGGAGATTGAGATTACTATGAGGGCAATCTACCAAAGATTGGAGGAGAAGGGATAATGAGAATTTATAGAATATTTGATGTGTTGGAAGATTGCTTCCTCAACAAAGAATGAAAAAGAGAATGGGAGTGAGGAGGGAACAAATTAGAGAGTTGTGAGATAGAGATAAGGGAAGAAGGAAGTCATGCTGAATGGCTTCAGTTTTCTCAGTAAGATATAATGTCTGCAGCTATAGCTTTTTTCTCAGGCTGAACTTCTACAAAACTCTGCTTCCTCTTCTTCCCTGACTAAGGGAATTTTATTTTATCTTATATTTATTTTAAATATCAATACATTGGTGTATGTATTCAAAAAAGAGAGGGTCCCAGCTACCTTCCTAGGTATTAATTAATGGAAGAGTCAGAAGATAAGCATTTTATTAGATACCTTCTTTGTGCAGGGTCCTATACTAAATGTATTATAGATGTTATTTGCATTTGAAATCTAAATAGTCTCTGGACCAGCCAAGCTATTGCAAAGGAAGTTTTAATGGGAGCAAAGGAATCGTCTTTGCAACATCTTGATTGGTTTAGAGACTATTATTTATTTATTCTGAAGAGAATCAAGTTCAGAAGGGTTATATTCTTGAGCTCTTTTGGCAAAAGAAGCTACATCAAATATCTTGTTTAAATTACCACTTAATATTGATTTTTTTTAATAAATGATAATTTAACCTTAACTTGTCCTGGAAAATTGAGTTTCTTTTGTTTTGTTTTGTTTTTGTTTTTTGATAATGCTAGGCAGCTGAAGCCTAAGCAAGAAGAGGTTGCTAGCCTTTTTGGAGAACGTAAAGGATCTGCCCAACTGCAGGAAGAGTACTTTGCTGAATTAATGAATGCCATGGAAGAAATGGATAATCCAAATAATATGCCAGAAGGCTTAGAACTTCCATCCTGGACACATTTTTGTGCTCTAAGAAGAGCAAAAGTAGAAAGTGAACAAAGAGTAATTTTTTTTAAATTTTAAATATAGAGGGTTGGCTGGTTGGGATAAAACACTTTTATCTCTTTTTAATGTTTTTACAAGGGATAGATCAATGGATGGATTAAGAATATATATATATATATATATATATATATATATATATATATATATATATATATATATATATGCATGATTTAAAAAAAACAAAAAAAATCAGAAAATGTTATAAATCAAATTACAAATTGAATAAGATTAGAAAGGATTTTTTAGGATAAACATACTGTTTTCCTAATTATGAAACAAATGTTGGCAGTACTAGAGTATTATATTGGATATGAGTCTTAAAACCCTCTCTGGGAGAGATAAACAACATACTGGATATTAAAGTCAGAATCCAAAAAAAAAGATTTTAACAATCTGAAGTGCTAGGCAAAATCTAGTAAAATAAAATTTAATCAGCATACATGTAAAGCCTTAGACTTAAGATGGAAAAAAAAAATCGGCTTCATAAGTATTCTAGTAGAAGAGTAGTAAGATAGCAATTCTTTCAATACAGATCTGTGTGTTTTGTTGAACAATGAGTGTAATAAACAGCCAAAAATACTGCTTTGAGAGAGGCATAATTTTTAGGAATAAAAAGATCAAAATACTGCTCTTTCTGGCCTGGTCAGGCCACATCTGGAAACTATACTCAGATCTAGGGATTATATTTGATAAACAGGAAACCAACCTCCTGGGGATGATAAGCACCACCAGAGGGCATGATGAAGGGTTTTGAGGGAATGACTTAGGGGGATCAGATGATGTTATTGGGGATGTCTTTCTTCAAGTATTTAGAAGACCTCCACAGAAAATTGGCATTAGACTTGTTCTGGGTGGCTCAGAGAGCAGAGCTAGGAATAAAGATTAGAAGTTGTATGTAGAGAAGCAAATTGAAGTTTCTTGCAAAGAGAAACATCTTAAAAATTAGGACTATACAAAATTAAAATGAGCTCAGTAAGGGGAGTGTGAATTTCCCCTAATTTGAGATATTTATGCACTAAGTTTCATATGACCACTTGACATATATGCTATACAAGGGACTTTTTTTCAAGTGTAAATTGGACTACTTAGTCATTGAGTCCCCTTTAACTTCAAAATTTTTATTCTCTTTTTAATTCTAATTTTCATGGCAGTGGGAACAGGGTAGGTCTGAAGCAATACAATACAATATCTGTCCCTTCCCTTTCTTCATGGGAAGCAACAAAGAATAAATTTGACTTATTTAAGCATACCCAGATTTATTCTATAGCTGGATTATATCCTTTAAAGGGTAAGACAAATGAGAAGCATAGTATGGTACTTTACTTGAGAGACACTGAAAGGACACATTTCTTTTTTCATTGCCTCAAAAAAAAATTTCCCCCATATATTTAAATGCTGTGCTACCAACATATGACCTAGCACCCTAAAATTTATGTTTATATTCAACTAACAAATTATTAGCAACAAATCTAAAAATCAGGAGCCCACATATTTCATTTTCAATAGTAAGGAACTTTTATATTCTAAAGTACTGGACTAAGTTTCTTTTTATAGCCCACTGATGATATTGGGTGATTGATCTTTGATGAATTGGGTTCGTCTGGTGAAAATTATGTCTTTTAAATCATGGAAACAGGTTTGTTCTAATGTTTCTCCTTATAATCTAAGAGATTATGCTTTGGTTTGTTTAGGTAAAGCAAAAATCCCTTATTATGCTGGAAATGCAAGCCTTCCTCCGGAAGAGAAGTGAGGATGATGAGAAGTTGCAAATGGACATTGAAAAAGTTTGCCAGGAAATCTACATGTAATATGACTATTTTAATTCACTTTCATATATGTCTTATTTGAAATCTAATCCAAGGTTTTTAAGCTAAGGGAAAGTCTCTAATATAAAGGAGACTGACAGCAGTTTACAATGGGTTTATCCTCGAACTATCCCTCACCATTATGGGAATGAGTTTTGAAAATTCTAAAACCTGAGACCCCATTGTAAAAAAAAAAAAAAAAAAGTATATGTTCCAGGTCAAGACTTCTTCCTTTGTTCCTCTTCTGTTTTTTAGTAAATAGAGGTTATTAGAAACTTTCCCAAATGCCCACCTCTGTTCTTTATAGAAGGAAATGAAATTTCCCTGCCTAGATTTTTTGGTTCATAAAAATAATAATTAATCTATAAGCACTTATTAAGTATCTATTATATACCTGGCACTGTGCAAATGCTGAGAAAACAAAAACAAAAATGAAAAAGTACCTGGAAAAAGTAACTTAGATTCTATTGAGGAATTTAAAATGTACAAAAAGAAGTTATATGCAAAAGTAATATATGATAATTTTGTGGTGATCAGGAAAGACCTTATATGAAGGTTGAGTTTTGACCCAAACTTTGAAGCAAACTAGAAATTTTAAAAGGTCAAGGTGAGGAGAGAGTATATACTAGTTATTAGGTATTAGGATTACAAGGTGAGAACTCAGGTTTTCTGGACAGTGACAAGGTGAGAACTCAGGTTGTCTGAACAGTGACAAGGTAAGAACTCAGGTTGACTTGACAGTTCTCTGGCTCAGACCTTTGGTTCGGGCCTTTAAAGGGAGTTTACACCTTAGGAATTCTAAGAGGAGCAAGTTCATTGGTGGAAGTATTTCCCCACGCCCCATTGAGTTCTCACATGCCTATTCCCTGGGAGGATAAAAGAAGGGCAGCATTGAGTCTGAGAGAATCAACTCTGGGATAGGGTTGTGACGCCAGGTAGGCTGAAAGGAGACCAGTCTGATTTGGGGAAGGACAAGAGCTGGAGGAGATTCAGAGCTCCCAAGAAACCTGCACACAGAGGAAAAGATTTTACAGATCTCCTCCCAGAGAAGGATTATAATTGAGCAGACGACCGGACCCTCACAGGTTGTCTGGACAGTGACAAAGTGAGAACTGAGGTTGTAATCCTAACAATTAGGGACAGCCTGCTCAAAGGCATAGTGACAAAACAAAATACATCATGTGTAATATACAGCAAGAAGGCAAATTTGGTTGGACCACAGAGTGCATAAAGGAATTAATATAAAATAAGGCTGGAAAGGCAGCCAGAGATAAAGGGCTATAAAAGCCAATCAGAAAAATCAGTATTTGATCCTAGAGGTAATAAGACAATGAAATTTACTGAGCAGAGGAGTAAGACAAAGAGGGTGCTAACTCCTTTAAGCCTCTGGCAATCTGATTGCCACTCTCATCAATCAACATGCTTTCTCCAAAGTTTCCAATGTCCTCTTACTTACCTAGTTCAATGATCTTTTTTCCTCTCGACCTCTCTGCAGCATATGACAGTACTAATGATTCTTTGCTCTTCGGTACTAACTCCTATCTGGATTTTGTGACAATATTCTCCTCAATCTCCAGGAATTAATTTTTCAAGAATAGTATTTAGGCAACTGTATGGAATATAAGAGATGGAAGAGATTTGAGGCAGGAAAACTACCTGGGGTATGTTATTATAAAAGATAAGGTAGTTCAGGTTCTAATCTGATTCATTCAATGAAATGAAAGTGATGGATGTTTTTGTCTATAGGCATTCATTTCTTGTAAAGAAGACCTGAACTAGAAAACAGAATCTAAGAGTCATCTGATACCTGCAAATCAAGACACCCCCCCAAAAAAAAAATAAAGATTGGACACAATATTTCAAGATATCATAAATGAAAACTGACCAGACCTATTAATAATAGAATGTATAGTAAAAGCAGAAATAATCTATTGGTTATATTCTGAAAAAAAAAAAAAAACTAAAATGAAAACTGCCAGTAACAGCCAAAATTCTGAGCTTTCAGTTCAAATTTTTTAAAGCTTTAAATAGCTAGAAAGTTAAAGTAGAAAAGAATCAATTAGGCTAACAGAAGACTTGGCCACTAGTATTACCAAGGAGAAAATCTCTAGAAATATAATATTCCAAAATGCAAAAGATAAAGACAAACAAAAATAATTCACCTGGAAAAACTGAGTATAATTCTAAAGGGAAAATGGACAATTAATAAAATAGAACATTTTCCAAATATTCTTAATAAAAAGAGCAGAACTGAGCAAAAACTTTGAAAGTCAAATACAGTAGAAAATAGAAATGATTATAGAAGATGATAAACAGAAAAACTGTATTATGCTTATAGGCACTACAGATAACAAAGATCTCAACATATCTTTTTCAATCTTGGTCAAATTTAATAAAAAATATAAACCAGAAAGAAAAACCTGAATAAAATCCTATTTAAGTTGGATATGTTAGAGCTCTGAATTGAAATAGAAATGAATATACATATCTTAGCTGTGCAAGGAAACTTTTTAAAAATTGACCAGTTACTGGGGCCTGAAAACATCACAAACAAATATAGAAAAGCCATATATATTAAATACATCCTTTATTGAAGAAAATACAATTATTGTTGTTCACTTTTCATTCTCAAAGAGGTCCAATGAAATCACAAGAATGATATCTTGACTTGCTTACAGATTGAATTTAATCAAGGCAGTACTATACAAAGTCATCAGCCTCACCCATCCAGAGTCTTTGAAATCCAATGTTAAGACAAAAGTCAAGATAACTGGTAACAGCTCACTATGTTTATTAAAAAGTCTTTTAAGAAAGGAATGGAAATTAATTGGAGACTAATCAATATTTCAAGAATTGGTGGTTCAAAATAAAAATCATAGAAACAATGCCTAATTCTGTCACATTAAATAGCAACAACACAACATACCAAAATTTTTGAGAATATAGTCAAAGCAGTCCTAGGGAGGAAGTTTATATTAACATTTTTATCAACAAAAAATACATGTTATCAGTGAATTGGGCATGCAACTAAAACAACTAGAAAAGCAACACATGAAAAAATTCAACTAAATACCAAAGTGGGAATTTTGAGAAGCAAAGAAAAAATGAAAAAATACTGAAAACAAAAATACCATTTATTTAAAAAATAAAACCAAAGGCAAAGGGTTTTTAAAGGGGGAAAACTATCAAACTAAATAACAAATCAGGTTTTTTTCAATCAAATTTGACTTTGTAAAGAAGGAGAGATATATGTTAAGAAGACAGGGTCTTATGAGAGATTTTTAAGGGTGGGATGGCAATTTAAATAGCACTTTAAAGTTTATAAAGCATTTTTCTCAAAACAATTCTCTGCAGTAAGTAGGGCAAATATTATCATTACTATTTTACAGACAATAACAATATATATTTACAAAAGACTTACAGTAAGTAGAGTTAGATGCTTAGTCTGTTCATTTAATGTAGACTGCCAATAGAATTAAAGTCAAATTAGCTTCTTTTTAAAGTAAAATTTTTGGACCTGAATTATTAATGATTATTATCTCAACTTTCTTCTTCCTTTTTTCTCTGTAAATATAATTCTAATTATAATACTAATCTGAGATCCCCAAATTAATTATTCATGCTTCACTATAAGAAAATAATTCAATTACCCAGATTTTGTAGTTATGACACTAATATGATATATATAATGGAAAAAATATAAAAGTAAAGCTTTCAGTATACTTTATGCTTTATAGCATTTTTTCCATTCTTCAGGTTTATCTTATTTTCATGTGATAACACAATTGGATTACTAATTTTTTTTTAATCCTAGAGCAAAATCCTGTGAACTTATTTTTCTCTACACAATACTTTGACCAGAATGAGTGTAATTAGAAGAAATATTGTATCTATATCCATGTAAATTTGGTCACTAGAAAAAGTTATCATATATATATATATATATATCATTGAGTGTATAGTTGTTTTTTTTTTAATTCATTTTTCCAAATTATCCCCTCCCTCCCTCCACTCCCTCCCCCCGATGACAGGTAATCCCATACATTTTACATGTGTTACAATATAACCTAGATACAATATGTGTGTGTAAATACCATTTTCTTGTTGCACATTAAGTATTAGCTTCCGAAGGTATAAGTAACCTGGGTAGATAGACAGTAGTGCTAACAATTTACATTCACTTCCCAGTGTTCCTTCTCTGGGTGTAGTTATTTCTGTCCATCATTGATCAACTGGAAGAGAGTTGGATCTTCTTTATGTTGAAGATTTCCACTTCCATCAGAATACATCCTCATACAGCATTGTTGTTGAAGTGTATAGTGATCTTCTGGTTCTGCTCATTTCACTCAGCAATGGTTGATTTAAGTCTCTCCAAGCCTCTCTGTATTCCTCCTGCTGGTCATTTCTTACAGAGCAATAATATTCCATAACCTTCATATACCACAATTTACCCAACCATTCTCCAATTGATGGACATCCATTCAACTTCCAGTTTCTAGCTACAACAAAAAGAGCTGCCACAAACATTTTGGCACATACAGGTCCCTTTCTGCTCTTTAGTATTTCTTTGGGATATAATCCCAATAACAGCAATGCTGGGTCAAAGGGTATGCACAGTTTGATAACTTTTTGGGCATAGTTCCAAATTGCTCTCCAGAATGGCCGGATTCTTTCACAACTCGCATCAGTGTCCCAGTTTTCCCACAGCCCCTCCAACATTCATCATTATTTGTTCCTGTCATCTTAGCCAATCTGACAGGTGTGTAGTGGTATCTCAGAGTTGTCTTAATTTGCATTTCTCTGATCAGTAGTGATTTAGAGAGTGTATAGTTTTTTTAAGTGGCTTAGTATGAGTTGCTTTTTAGAATTTTTTATATATTAAATTAACAAAGTATAAAATACATAGAGTACAATCAAGCTTCTCATTGTTTTTCAATTTAGATTTCAAGAAGAGAAAATGAATTATCAGCTGAATTTGACAATTCAACTCTTGCTTACACAAGGACAAGTAGAAGTGGAAAATTTTCAATTTCTATTGGATTTTGCAGACTCCATTCTCATTAACAGAGTTATAATTGAAGATATAAATAGTATAATCCGGGTAATTATGAATTTCAAAAAGAAAAAACCCACAGTAACTGCTATGAAAAATAAGGGTAAACTATATTTTCCCTTGTTTAATACCACCCATTTTCCACTAAATTTTTTTTACTTGTTTGTATGTCACCTCTATTTTCATATTATTTCCTTCCCTGACTTAGTGAGATATAGGCACCTTTTGTAACAAAGAATAAGGGAAAAAAAGAAATGAGAAGTTTATTACCTACACATTAACCAAGTTTAACACATATATGAACTGTTTGTCACCTATGTAAAGACAAAGTACATTCTTTTCCATTCTTTTTATTCTTGATCATCATAATTATATAACATTCAGTTTCATTTTGTGTTCTTTCCTTTAACATTGTTATAGTAATTATGGATACAATTTTTCTGGCCTATTATTTCACTTTTCTTCAGTTATCCTATAAGTCTTTCCATGTGTCTCTGAAATCTTCATACTCATTCCTATAGAATAATACAGCTCTCACTTAACACAATTTGTTTAGCCAATTGAAGAGCTTCTAATTTGTTTCCAATTCTTTGCTAGCTATATTTGATTATATACAGGACCTTTCTTTCTGTCTTTGACTTCTTTGAGGTCTCAGAGTCAAAAAGTAAAGATATTTTATTTTTTAAAAATTCTAACTTGCTTTCTGGAATG
Source organism: Sminthopsis crassicaudata (assembly GCF_048593235.1). NCBI lineage: Eukaryota > Metazoa > Chordata > Mammalia > Dasyuromorphia > Dasyuridae > Sminthopsis > Sminthopsis crassicaudata. The sequence goes on along the minus strand of NC_133618.1, from coordinate 579,796,311 downwards.
GCCAGATCAATTCATAGCTCCACCAACAGTATAGTGACCTGCTTTTCTTTTGCTAGACTATGGAATGTGATGAGGGGAATAATGTGTAGGAAGACTAGGAAAAAAATAAAAAACTAGGTTGTAAAGAGCTTTAAAGAAAAAATTTTGTATATTTGTTCTCAGAGGTAATAGTCACTTGAGTTTATTGCACAGGAATGTGACATGGTCAGATTGATATTTTAAGAAAATCAATTTAATAGGTGCTTTATCTAGTGTTCCCCAAATTCTGGGGTTCTTGCCCTGATCTTGAGCTTTCTAAGAAAGAAGTCATCATTCAGTCAACTGAGGGGAGCCTACTTCATGAATGGCTGAGGAGAAGCCACTGTAGTATAACTATTTCTGTGAAGACAAAGGAGTTGATGGAGTCTCATCTGAGAGTACCCTTGAGGTGATGGCTATTTCTCTGCCACCAGCAACTATAATATGGCTTCCCTGTCAGACCAATGTAAGGGCTTCTTTCCCAAAATCACATTCAAGTTCAAGGACGAGGGCAAGAACCTAGAAGTCTAAGGAATGATAAATAAGCATCCATATGTCCAAGTAGCAATATGTTTCAATATTTTCTCAACACTATTATGAGCAATATGAAAATGCAGGTTATATTCATTTAACCCTAGAGACAATAAGAGTTTGAATAAGTGAGTGAAACAGTCAGAAATGAACTTGAGAAAATCCCCTTTGGCAGTTGCATGGGGGCATGAATTAGAATGGAGAGACACTTAAGGCAGGGAGAACAATTAAAAGGCTACTGCAATAACTGAGAGGTAATGAGGGTCTGATCTGGCATGATGGTTATATGAATGAAGAAAAGGAAACCTATATGAGAGATGTTTTGAACATAAAAATTTCAAGATTTTGTAACTAATTTGATATGAGTGAAAAATTAAGTAGTAAACAAATATTTATTAAGTACTAGTTATACACCAGACACTATGCTAGGAACTAGAGATAGAAATATAATGAAAAAATCCCCACTGACAATGAGCTTACAACTTAAAGATAAAATTAATAAATACAAAATCCACAAAGTATTTAAATACAAGGTAGTTTGGAAGAGAGCACTAAGAACTGGGGACAATCAGGAAAAGCTAACATTATGATTACAAATTTAGGTAACTTGCCTTTGATGGGTTACAGGTAAGCTGGAAGAGGAGGTGAAAGGGAAATAAAAATTCTGTTTTGGGCACGTTGAATTTGAAATGCCTTCAGATCATCCATCCCCTCCCTATGTTTAATGTAAATTTGAAGTCAAGGTATTCAAATATATGCTAATTCAATTTAGAAGACCTTAATTTGGATTTCTTTCTGAATTTCTTCCCTTCTTTATCTTCTGCAATTTAATGACATATAGGGTAAAAATTAAATTGTTATCAGTCATTTTTATCGTGAGCACTATAATACAATATGACCAAGTATACTCTGAAATGTTTCTTTGGACACAATTAAGTTAACTCTGCCAACTTCTTTATTTTCCTCTTCAAGAATAACTTATGATCTAGTTCTTCCATTTAGCTACAATTCTTATCTTTTGGTTTCATTTACAGAGAGACCACTAATTGACATAATTCATATATTCACTTACTAAACACTTGTCAGGGATCTCAGAGAAACAATAGCTAAATTAATGATTTGTTTCTCCTCACCACTCTGTCAAAAGCAAGTGCAGCATTGGCAATTATTCTGTAATTTCCTTTCTTTAACAGGTTACCATGACTAAGTTAATCAGCATTCTGATAATAAATTTCTCCAATATTTAGTCAAACCAATCCCCCCCCAAAAAAGAGAATCATTTGCTAGTGAAAATATTTGAACACTTTCTGGAATAGTAGAGCTTCACAGAGCTTGTGCTCTATTGATATATCCTTCAAATATTCGTAGTTACCTATTTACCTCCATGAGGCATCTGGATAAGGTTGTTCTTAAATATGAGCAATTTAGCATAGGAAGGTGGATGATTGTTGGTAACTCAGGAGATATACTCTAGAAATTCACAAAAAAGGAAAAAGAAGATCAACTCAGTTTCATTTTTCTACCAGCCTGAACCTCTATTTTTATCACTAATAATTAAATGTATTTACCTTATTATAACTTGCATGTTTTCAATTGTATTAATCTTTTTTCTAATTTTGGTCCTTTTTTGTGTTTTTTATTGATTTGTTTCTCTACTAAGTTCTTTCAACATAGCTTCAGGTTATTAACTTTTTCTCTTTCCATTTTACATAGGCATTTAAGTACTATGAATCTGCGTCAAAGAGGAATCTCATAGGTTTTAAAACAGTTTTATCTATTATCATTATCTTTGTCTAATTTTTGTAGTTTTCTCTTTCTTTTACCCAGATATTTAATAATCACTGTTCAGTTCTTTTATATCTCCTTTTCATCAAATCATAATTAACTATTATTTTTGTTGCAATGATCCACAGTGTGGGATGGTAATGAAGAGAGATATCCTTGGAGTTAAAAACACTTATATTTCAAATTTTCCCTCTGACACATACTGGCTGTGTGACCCTGGGCAAGTTATTTAATGTCTTGGTGTTATAAGCAACTTTCTATGATTATAAGTTGCAAAGAGAGTCCTGATCTATGTACAGAGTTTCCTCATTCAGAAATTCCCTATATAAATGAAATCATTGGTTCCGTTCTAACTCTGTTACAATATGGTTACATATTTTGGGGACAATTTTGCTTTCAACATTTATCCATGTTTTCTTATAATCAATTTTTGTGTAACATAGGTACTTAAGCAGGAAAATAGACTTAGTCTTTGCTTTCCCACTAAGTTTTTTCTACTAATCTGTTATATCTATCTTGTTTAATACTTTTAATTGTGTTCTTTTTGTTTTAGTATGTAGTAATGCTATATTTAGGATGCTAAAATTGTTCTCAATTCCTTTCTTGAAAGAAAGATTTACTTTTATAGTTTTTGCAACAGAATTATTGTACATATACTTAAGGTTGATATATTTTTGTTTGTATAGACTAATTTAGTAATAAAATATACATATCAGTAATCTTTAACACTTTGTTTTGAATTAAATTTTGGCATATATCATTAATATCTCTATTTCCTGTAGTTTGGCAGTAGTGTGGAACACATTTCATTTTGGTCAATTTAAGTCTTTCTCTATGAAATGTTTACTTTTAAGAGTTTCTTTTTTATTTAGTTGACTTTGGCATTTTATTGGTAGGTTTAATTATTTTGCATTTAGAATTTTAATTGTTATGTTTGTTCTTTAGTCATTATTTTGGAAAGAAACATACATTTTCTTATGGTACTAACCTCAACTTAATAAAACCATTCTAAATGAAGTTCTTCTTATATTAATAATTAATTACATAGTTGTTCAATCATTTCAGTTGTATCCAACTCTTTTGTGACCCAATTTGAGGTCTTAGCAAAGAGCCTGGAATGGTTTGGCATTTCCTTCTCCAACTTATTTTACAGATGAGGAAATTGAAGCAAACAAGTTTAAAGTAAGTGACTTGCCCAGAGTCACCCATCTAGTAAGTATCTGAGTCCAGATATGAACTCATGAAGATGAGTCTTCCTGATTTTAGGCCTGACAATCTATCTATTGAGCCACCCCTTTTATCAAAGAATAGAAACTTTGGTTTGGAATTATGTTCTCTTTCATCCTCCTAATCTTGTTTTTAGTCTTCTCCCCTCCTACCCCCATTCATTTCTCTGAATAACTTTTTTTTAAAACTTAGTGACAGCCCCTAATCCAAAAAACAAAGTGTTTTGAGAATTCTCATATGCTTTTAGCAACTATTTGACAGTGACTGTTTTAAATACTTCTCTTTTTGGCTAAGATACTTGTTTGTTCTATGAAAATTTCCTTTTACTTAGTTTATCTCTGTAAATGTACAAAGTCTGTTTGCTTCTTAAGTATTTTATCTCCTATCATGATAAATCATAAATCATGTCTCATTTAGAAGGGGATACCTGAGCAGGATCTTGAAGGAAGCTAAGTATTCCAATGAAATGAAATGAGGAGGGAAGTGCCTTTTAGGCATGGAAAGACAAGCCAGTGCAAGGTCTTAGAGAATATAGTACTAGATATGAGGAACAAGAAAAAGATTAGGTTAAATGTGCCAAAAATAATGTAAAGAGGAGGAAAATAGAAAAGTACACAGAGCTAGGTAAGTTGTAAAAACATTTAAATGCTATAGAAGTAATAGTGAGCTATTAGAGTTTACTGAGAAGAGAAATGACATAGACCCGAATTTTAGGAAAGTACTCTGGCAGCTTTATGGAAGATAGCAAAGAGAAGTGGGAAACACTTGAGGTAGAGACATCATGGATCATAAGCCATCAAAATAGACAAGAGTAGCAGGAAGAGATTTTGTTGAGTAGATCACTCTGGAGCCACTGCCCATGCTCCTTTGTACATTGTGTATTCTAATTTATTCAGTATGCCTTGAAAATTCTTTTATATGATGATGTTATTCCTTGGTAAGTGATTTTTAAACTACTTCTAGCAATATGTATTATTTCCTCTTATTATAATTTTGAGATAATAAAAGGGAGTGGAATCTTGAGTCCTTCCTTTTCAGCATCCTATGACTACCATTTATATTTTGCTGCCTATTAATTCTAGAATTTTTTATTTAATGATTTCATAAATAATTCTGTCTAGATTCTTTTGGGTTTTTGTTTCTCTTAGCAATAACCAACTTGAAGACTGATGTGTCAAAATCTGTTCTCCAGGTCTGTCATTGATTCTGTGGCTTTCCAATAACTTAAAACAATTTGGTGATTTTTTAAAAATCATGTTGCTTTGGACATAAATTAGTTTTCTGCTGTAGTAAATCTGTTCATTGCTTCTGTGGACTTAAGTTTTCTATCATATTTTTCTTTTTCTTTTTTTTCATTTTATTTTATTTTTATTTTTACAAAAATTTTATTCATAGGTAATTTTCCAGCATTGACAATTGCAAAACCTTTTGTTTCAACTTTTCTCCTCCTTCCTCCCACCCCTTCCCCCAGATGGCAGGTTGACCAATACATGTTAAATATGTTAAAGTGTAAGTTAAATACAATATATGTATACATATGTTTCTTATGTTTTTCTTGGTCATGTTCTTAGTATCTTTTCATCTTTCTTGAATTCTTTATGAATTCTTTTTTTTTACTTTCCATAATCTCTTCTTTTACTTGAGCTTATGTCTTTTAGAGTAATACTGATTCTTTCATTTCTTTGAATATGACATGCATTACTCTCAGGATATCTTACATAATTTCTTTTTTTTTCATTGCTCCTGAAACTTTAGCTTATTCATCTATTCTAGAATATTATTAATTATAGTAACATTTTTGATCTATTCATATTAAAATTTGGGGGTTTTTTAGTGTGTGTGTTTAAAGTTATGTATTTGTTCTCCATAGAATTTTTGTTGAGTTTTTTTAGGGGGGAAGGATATTTCTTTTGTACATATGTGAAAAGCCTGGCTTCTTTTTAAATGCTTTAAATCTACCATCCTTCAACTTGTTTTATATACATACAGGGTCAGCCTATTTGGAATGATATGTCTTTATGCTTTTAGGAAAGCAAGAACTACTCCAAACCATTAAAATTCATGTTTTCTTTCCTTCAATTATTCTTTTTGTCACTAAAGGCAAGGTTTCTTATATTATCAGGAAAACTGAATTTAAGTTTCATATGAGAATTTTTTCTAAATATGTGATGATAATAATTATAGGTCTAGGATTCAAGGCCTGAGGTAGAGTTGGTAGAACCATCCAGAAGGTCTTCTCAAGAAAGCTATTGAAGAATTCCCTCCCTGATCCTTGTCCTCCTTCTGTCTTACCTTTTCCTTGCCTCTCCTTTTTCTCTTTTTTCCCCCCTCAAATTGAGGTATAAGAAAAGGTGAGATGACATAATAAAGTGGCCTAAACAGGAATAGTTTTTTTTAATGTATGATCCTGATTAGAGAAATTGAAATACTGTGAATAACGTGAAGTCTCAGGGAAAATTTTCAACGTTTCATATTCATATTTAGTATTCCAACCCAAAAGGCTGTATGACTGAGAGCAATAGTACTATGTGAATTGCAATACTGTTTCTGAGGAGATGTGTTTTTGTAATGATTATCATATTATAATATTGATTAGGTCTTTTTTACCAAAAAAGTTACATTTTTAAAGTTTTATAACATTTTAACATTAGGAAAATCACTTCTATGATCTGCAGAATTATGTATGCCAAATATTGGATTATGTTTTTGGTTGTTGTTTTATATAAGTCTCAAGGTCAAAAGAAAGTTACAAGAATGATAGAAAGTAAAGATGTCCACAAAGGAATATATCAGATTGAATGGGAACATAAGAAAATGGAAATGGAAATGGAAGATTTAAACCAGAAGGCTTGGGATGTTCAAATGCTGTTTTTTTCAAAAGATCGTCAAAGGGTAACTATTCTTTTGCACCTATGGTGTTTTTCTATCCATGTAGAGTCAATATCATTTTACAAAACATTTTCTGATTATATAACTTCATTCTACAAATCCCTGGGCTATGGGATAATGTGAGTGATTAAATGTAAACCGTCATCACTATACATAGAAGTTAACATCTAAAGTAGGTAGAAATCTGTCATGGAAAACTATCTTTGAATACAAATGTCACTGACACATATCAAAAAGCATTAAGTGCCTACTATGTGGCAGGCAATGAGCTTGGTAGATAGACATACAAAGTGGAAAGTCAAACAATCTCTGTCCACAAAAAGTTCACATTCTATCAGGAGAATCAGGATATAAATAAATGGAAATATATGTCAAATAGATACAATTTGATGGCACTAATGTTAGGGAGATCAGAAAGGTTTCTTCTGGAAAGGGATACCTGAGCAGGATTTTGAAGGAAACTTAGTATTAGGAGAGACTAAAATAAGGAGGGAAGCGTCTTTTAGGCGTGGCAAGACAAGAGAGAATATAATACTACATGTGAGGAACAAGAAAGAGATTAGGTTGAATGTGCCAAAAGGAATATAAAGAAGAGTACAAAAGTATACAGAGCTAGGTAAGTTGTGAAAGCATTTAAATGCCATAGAAATTTACATAATTTATCCTAATGGTAATAGGGAGCTATTAGAGTTTACTGAGAAGAGAAATGGCATGGTCAGACCTGAACTTTAGGAAAGTACTCTGGCAGCTCTATGGAAGATAGAAAAGAGAACTGCGAAAAACTTGAGGCAGGAACATCATGTTAATAGGCCAGCAAAATAGTCAGAGTAGCAGGAAGAGATCAAGGAAAAATCTCAGAGAGGAGATCATATCTTGAAGAGTACTCAACACTGCCAAAGGCTGTACAAATATTAAGAAGGAAGAGGATTCCAAAGGTCATCAAATTCATCGATTAAAAGGGATTAACGGGGAAAGGGAGAAGGATTGTGGAGGCGGAATAAGGGAAAAGACAGAAAAGGATGGTATCAAGCAAACAAATATAGACATTGTCCTTGACAAAGAGAAGTGCCATCTCATCATCAGAGATATCACAAATTTGTATTGGACTTGCTTCAGTTCAGATGTGTGACTTTCTCCAGCTCTATTCAACATGTGATTGATTAGAAGGAAAAAAGGAAGATGGTGGGAGGGATACAGGGTGGAAGTTGGCAAAGTATGAGCAACAGTAGAACAAAGGAAATAAATAACAATTTGAAAGCAGAGAATAAAAAAAGAGTTAAATTGATTTAACTGATAACCTAAAGGAAATATGGGGAAGAGGGTAATTTGAAACCAGAGCAGGGGTGATTGCTTGGAAAAGTATTGACTTGTGAAGAAATTAGAGATCACAATGAGGACAAAATAGGTTTGGAAAGAGAGTAAGGTACAGGAAAAGATTGGATGATAAAAATTTATAGTATACTAATTACATAAATGACAAACAAATTAATTAGTCAAATTAATGATTTAGCACTGGTATCTGGTATTTAGCAATAAAGTGAAATACTAACAATTTATTACAAGTCAAAATAAAAAAATAATGGGAGACTTTCATGTATATTAATCTTATCTTTCTTCCCACTAGTTCCTAAATGAACCAAATTATGAGATTCTGATTGGCTACCAGATTGCTATGATGGAACAGAATCTCGCTATTATGGAGAAAGTAAGCTTCAAGTCTTATTAACCATAATGTTATAGTTTCAAAGAATTGCCTACAGCACCAAGGATTTTAAGTAACTTGCCCATGTAACATATTATGTGTCAAAGGCAAGACTTGACCCCGACCAGGGTAAGAGTATAAATGGCAGGGAAAATGCAAACCTGCATCAGTAGCTAGAGTTTCCTATGTCAGTGAAATTACAGATCCATTACTTCTATCCCAAATCCATCTAACATCAAAGTTCTAAAATGTTTCAGGTAAGTTTCTAGGTAAAATTAATGATTTTAATTATCTGAAATTTCTATTCATTCAATAAATATATATGCATAAAGTTCTGTCTTAAGTGCTAGGAAGACAAGAATGTGAAAAAAAAAACTCAAATAGTCCTTCAAGGAGTCTATATTCCATTGACACTGAGGTAGGAGTAGGCAATAGAATATATATACAGAAAATAATAAAAATAATTTGAAGAAAGAAAGAGTTCCAACTACTTCAATGAAAAGTAAAGGCTTTGTGGAAGAACAATTGAATGGAGTCTTGAATATGTGAGTATTCAAAGAGGAGATTTTTTTTTTAAAGAATGCATTCCAGACTGGAAAATATATAAATTCATAGAAGGAAAGTTGATGATAAATTTTATCAAAAAGTCCAATTTGGCTAAAATAGTCTATGTGAAAGGAAATAATTTGAAGTTGAATTGGAAAAACAGGTTAGCACCAGAATGTAGAACTCCATAAATACCAGACTGAGTTTATATTTTCTCCCAGAAATAAGTCCTGATGGCTTTTAAGTATGGGAATGACATTAGATCTGTGCCTAAGGAAGATAATTCTCATAAAGAGGGTGGACTGGAAATTACAGAACTAGAAACAGGATTCCCAGGTTAATCTCCTGACTAACAGGAAGGATGGCAGCATGCTCCACAAAAACTGAGAAGTCTGAAGGTCATGGGAAAACCAAAAGAGAGATAGAGAGAAAAAATAAAAGGATCCAGGGTAGAACTTTGGCGACACCTACATTTAGGAGATAATAGATGGCATGCTATAAACAGCTGGGAAGGATTACTTGATAAGCAAAAGTTCTAGATAAGATGAATGATGGGGCAAATTACTAGAAGTGGCAGAGAACAAGAAATCAAGGTCACAAAGAGAAAGGTTATCTTTGGCAAGAAGAGCTCTATTTTTCTTGAGAAAAGAGCAGAGGATGAATATAAGTAGAATTTGAGATGTGGATTACAGTAGAAGGATTTTCAAAGAAGGTTAATTTTCTTAGTAATACTACTACTTTAGGGGTTTAAGGAAAGAAAAGCTTTTTTTTGTTGTTGTTTAAGAAAAGCTTTTAAAAAGAAAGTGAAAGTATGATTAAAAAAAAAATCAGTCTGATAAATAAAAGTGAGATCAGTGAAGGTCCAATTGAGATCACTATGAATTTTCAGGGATATCCATAACTTCTACCAGCTGGGTTCAGGTTATCAGGAAGAATAACAAAAAAGAAGGATCTTGTGCAGCCACAGATTGTAACATTAGCAAGGAATGAAAAGCAAAAAAGTATTGCATAAATTAAAAATTTGCATTGAATGAGTAGAAACCATGCGGAGTTGAACTGGATTAATTGTAGTCAAGCATAAGAAAGGATGGTCACAAAGCTGGAGTAGAGTTGATGAAATGGGAGAAGAGATCAGGAAGAAAGGAGTGAAGTTCATAGCAAGGATGAAGACTATATCTGAGAGGAGTTGTGGCTAATGGAAGGATTGAAGAACAGGAGATTGTGATCAGAAAAAAATCTTAGAAATCTGCAATTATAGTGCATACTAACTAGTGCAACACTAACAAACTATAGTCCCTTAGCAGCTATCTGCAACAAATGGCACAGTGTAACATCTTGTAACTATAATTTATATCTTCAGAGGTTACAAATGAGTCATATAAGTTTGCTAAATCTAAAAACACCAGTTATCTGTTTAATGAAATATTTGTAGTCTCTTCTATATATTTTGCACAAAGTAAACGCTAAGTTTTTGATGATTAGTTAGAAAATTAAATTTATTATAATAAATTTATTTTGGGCTGATAAAAACCATATCTATTTTTTTTCTTTTTGCTATATCCATAGTCATATAAAGTGTTCTGGTCATTTTTATTATCAAAAATAATTTGCACATCTAGAAATTGTTCATTTTTAATAGCATCTTTAATGATCAATATTTTTTTGGGAAATTGTATAATTTCCAGACTCATAAAAGAGAGTTGGAAGCCCTCAAAAAATTACTCAACGAACTAGGAAAGTTTGTCCATCAAAGAGTTTTAGCAAATTATACTCTAACTTGTGAACTACAAGAAGAGATGGTGACCGTTAATGAAAGGCGAGAAATCTGCAATTCACTAGGTAAGCCAATTTATATTTGTACAATTAAAAAGTTGTCAGGAAATTGCATAACAGAAATTTTTATTACAACAATTCACAAAACTCTTAGCATTTAAAATGTTTTCCCTAGTTCAATGGTTTTATTAATCCATTTAAGATAAATTATGTTTCTTCAATACTTTAGACAATGGTTCCACTAATTTTCTGGTTTTTTTTTTTAATAGGATCTAAGTTGACTTATGAAAGGATTGCCAAGGAACGATATGACGCCATGTTGCAACAACAAAAGCTAAAGGATATTTCAAGAAGTCAAGCTGAAGAGATTGCAATTTTAGAGGCAGAAGTTGAAAGATTAAGAATGAAAACATTTCCTGCACTTATTCAAATGTAAAAATACCGATAGAAAACATGAAGACATCACATACCACATCACATATCTTAAATTCTGTTCTCATTTTCTTAAAATTTGTTTTCTTCAGTGACAGAAAAATTAAATACTCTTAATTTACTCTCCCTGTCACTATCTCTTAATTGAAACTCTTTGATCCCTCCCGAAAAAATTATAGAAATATAAGTTTTGTCCTGCACAAATAAAAGTTATATACTGATAAAAATCAAAAAAAAGGTCTCTTTTATTAAGTTACCCATAGATTTGACAATATTTGGGGTTTTTTAATAAAGCATTAAATATATGTAGGCCCTCTTCCTTCTCTGTTGGTTACCTCTTCAGGTCCCATGGGTTTAATTATTATATCTATGCTACTGATTTTCAGATGTAAATAAATATCCAATGTTAATTTCTCTTCAGAGCTCTAAATCCATATCACCATCTGCCTACTAGACACTTCTAACTAGACATTTCAGAAATATCAAAAACTCAAGTCCAAAACAGTATGTTTTTTATATCTCCCATGCCCCCCCCCAAAAAAAAACAAAAACCCATACCCTTCCTTCTCAACTTTCATGTTTCTGTTGAGAGCACAACGGATTTTCCAGGTCGAGAGGGTGCCACACCTCTAAAACTTGCACATAGGAAGGTGTATAACACAGTTTTAGGCCAAGCTAGGAGCATGTTGCATCCTGAGCATGAGTGACACCAGATTATTATCAAGAGTACACAGAGCAAAAGAAGACAGGAAGGAAAAGAACTGATGCTAAAACTTGGAGAAGAGAGATCTTCTTGATTCCTTCTTTCAGGAGACTTACGGAATCCAGACACATTGTATGAGAATGATATTCTAGAAGCTGCAAACCAACAAGGAAAACAGACTTTTCAATGTGTCCCAAGAGGTTTAGGGGAATTTTCCCTTGGTCATATTGAATGTCTCTTGAATGAAGTAAGATCTTACCTCTCTCATCTAAAAAAATCATTTACTCTGTGTATTTTCAGATATATCCCAATTTGTTCTCTGTTTATTACTGCATGCTTTGATAGTTTTACTAATTATTTGTAATGGTCTTTTGTATAACCAGAATTTGTTAGGAAGGACCCAAGCCATTAGTATATATATTCTTTTTTAAAAGATAGGATTATTATTTTTTTAATTTTGAACTTACTGTCCCCCTAGATCAGCAATATTTAGGGGACTAATATAATTCTGATCGAGGACCTCTGTCTGAAACTGGGGAAAGGAAAACAGCCTCACAGCAATTGGGGGGGGGGGGGAAATGCCTGCTCTCCTCCCCCACCAAATTTGTCATTCTGGCTCTCCTTTCCTCAGGAATAGTTCAGCTTTTCCCACATTTTGACCAAAGAATCTTAAATTTTTTGACTCACAACCCCTTTTTGCCCAAGAAATTTTTTCATGACATATATATATATATATATGTATATATATATATCATATATATAAAAATCAATTTCCCAAGCCCCATATTCAGTTACAAAACCCAGTATGGGATTACCCAGATTAAGAACCTGGGCTTCAGACTACCTAAAATACAGTTTAATACAGCTGACAAACTTTAGCAAGTAGTTTAAGGATAAGGATGGGAAGACTGGCTGAAGCCAGAAGATGGCAAGCTCTGAATGGCAAGCTTATTTTATGCTTTGATTCAGTAGGAGAAGTTTTTCAGAGTTATGACTTTGTAGCACTGTCCCTACACAAGGAAGCGGTCTGTCATCGAGTCATTGAAATTGTCATACCTTCTTCCCTCTGAAAAGTTGCGAAGGCCGAGGTAAAGAGACAGGTAATTAACTATTCTGTGGGCAATTCCCTCTTGAAAATGACGCGTGTGCTGTAGAAACAAATAGAAAACAACAATAGATCACTGCCTAGTTGGAAATAAGTTTAGCACTGTTATGCACTGGGAGGGAGCCTAACTTAGCCGCGCCCGGAGCCACCATAGGCTCGGGCGTTTATTGTCCAGGTGAGCCTCCGTGAGGCAAGCCGCGGTCTCTAAAAGGTGCACGTCCCGCCCCGCCGGGAAATGAACAGCCCGAGGCACTGCGGTGGTTTGCCATTTCTTTCTGCAATTATTTTACAGATGAGGAAGCTGAGGCAAACTAGACTACGGGACAGCTAGCAAGCGTCTGAGGTCGTGTTTGAACTCTGGACGGTGCGTCTTCGTGACTCCGGGCCGGAGCTGCTCAGTTTTTTACACAAATCTTCCCACCCTGAGGGCAGAGCACAGGGCGAGAAGACTTTCCAAGACTCCCAGCGACGCGGGGCTTTTGACCGGCCTTGGGCCAGGCTGCGCGCTCCCCCTACAGACCGAGGTCCGCACCTGAGCGGGAAGCGGTGCTTCCAGAGAGCGCGGGTCCGGGAAGAAGAATCCGCACCGCCCCCCCCCCCCCCTTCTTCCTGAACTCGACTGAAGAGGCGGTTCGCTATGCGCACGCGCGCAGTGATGGCCGTTAAGGACTCCTCCCTGAGAGGCGCGAGCGCGCGGAGGGGGGGGGGGGGGTGAGGGTAGGGGTGGGGGCAGGGTACGCCCGAGAACATTCATTTCAAAGCGCTCTAACCTTCCCACCGGTGTGCGTGCGCGACCGCAGACCCGATGCACACACACACCTTTTGTGGGGCAAAGGATTGTTTTGAATGCAATCCACCAGCCCTAAAGCTCCAAATCTTTCTGAAAATATGCCTCTAATTGGTGGCTTCTGGTCCTCTAGTTGATTTTCCTCCTTCTTTAAAAATTTCCATCAGCAAAAATCTGCCCTCCTTCCTTCCCCGAATAAGAATGAATAAAAAGGCAATAATCCTGTTACAACCACGTATAATCAGGAAAAAGCAATTTCTACTTTGGCCATAATATATAAATAGATGGATAGCCGTATGGGTGTACCTATGAATACATATATGTGTATATATAGTATACTCATGTGTAGAGGGCTGCAGATAATGGGGAGACTTTGGGTGAGGTACGAGACCCTTCAGCCCAGAGGGACCCTGCGGACAAGGTCTGGTCGGCTCCCCACCTCCCAGTGTTGCCCCTCCCCCCTCCTGAGAACTCAAGGAGCCGGTATTCTGCTGGAAGCAAGGGATACTTTCACTAAGAGGAATTTACATGTCAATAGCAGGGTGCTTAAGTTAGTACTTGCAGTGATGTTGTGGTGATGTAATGGTTCTCTAGTTGACACATGCTCAGTGTGCTGTAGTGATGTAATCCTACTAAGGTATTTAAGGGCTGAGAGGACTTGAAATAAAAGGACTCCATCTTTGACCATCCTTATGATTCTCCTGCCTCCTTCACTCCTCTACTTTAATGTCCAGGCTAGATTTCTAGAGGATCTCTGGTTTTTAGGTGGAAAAGTGATGAAGGCAGGAGAGCCACCACAAGGCTGGTTAAAGATGGAGTCTGGATTCTGGAGTCTTCTCTTGTGTCTGTGACTGAGACTCTCAGTCCCCAGCCTCTCAGCCCTTAAATACCTCAGTATGATTACATCACTATAGAAACTGACCATGTGCCAACTGTAGCCATTACATCATCAAATCACGCTAAAGTATATACCAACTAGAGTGATTCCATCATTACATTACATTAAGTATATAACTAGAGAACAATTATCCCATCAATCACACTGAGTAGGTGCTTAATTATAAGCACCCTGACTTCTCAGGGAGGTGAGAACCCCAAAAAGTAGGTGACCATACTCTCTCAGACTTCTCAAGAAAGGAGGTGAGAATGCCAAAGAGAAATGGGGAGTCAAACCAGGTATTGTTAGCAGGTTTCTTTTGGGCTGAAAGGTCTTACTTGAAACAGGTATACATAAATCCATCAGCATGGGAGGTATTACATGAGCACATGATAACATAACACAGGCTCATAGTGATGGAACAAACAATATGAATCAACATGAGGAATTATACATGTCCAGGTCCTAGAAGGAGGATATATATATAACAATCACACTTATGCCTCCTTCAGCAGGCAAGAGATAGTCCCAAACCAATCTATTGACCATTATTTCATCTGTCAAGGAATTCAATGATTCCTGCAGGTTTTGAAGTTCTGCAACAATCTCATCAACAATTTTTTTATGTTCATTAGTCAATTGCCATACACATGCTCTTTCAGTGGTGGGCGCAGTCAGCAGCAGAACCACCAATATTTCTTGGGTCTTCTCCTTCATTTAAACGTTTTCTTCAAGAATCCATTACCAATTTTGTAATAGTGGGGTTATCTTTAATGGAGACCTGTGTGTAAAGTTTAGAGCTGTGGCCAATAAAATTTGCCACTCTGGGCATACATTAATCACAGCATACATTAATTTGTGCATTAGTATAAAAGGTGTATATCTTGTCAGGTCTTATCCCAGATAATTGTACTGCTCACTTAATGGCCTTTAATAAAATTCTAGCCACAAGCACTGGGTAAGGAGTAAGGCTTTATTCTGGTTGTGCTGGGAAGTTCACCCACTTTATCATGTGTCCTTGATGGACTGTTGTGGGTGACTTTTGTAGCAAAAACTGATATTTTCAAAAGTTTTTTAGTAACTCTTTCAACCACATTGGATAAAGTCAGTTAAACTTCTCTCAAAGCCTGTTGAGCTTCTTCTGTAAGCTGGCGTGGTGAGTTTAAAGCCCTTAAAATGTTGTATAATGGTTGCAGTTGATAGGTAGTTAAGCCTAACACTGGACACATTCATTGGATATCTCCTATCAATTTCTGAAAGTCATTTAAGGTGTTCAACTTCTCTGTTCTTAAAGAAAGTTTTTATATTGTAAACACCTTAGGATATACTTCATATCCTAAATATTGAAAAGGAGCGTGCCTTTGAATTTTTTCTGGAGCTATATACAATTTGTAGTTCCTTAGTGTCTCTATAGTTTTTTGTAGACATGCTTCTAACATTCATTCCTCATGTGCACATCCCAATATATCATTCATGTAATGGAACAACATAACTTTTGGAAATGCTTTTCTTACTGGAGTAAGAGCAGTAGCCACATACATTTGACACATAGTAGGGCTATTTTTCATTCCTTGTGGCAAAACTATCCATTCATATCTTTTATAAGGCTCAGCTAAATTAACACTGGGCACTGAAAAGGCAAATCTTTTCATATCCTCCTTATCTAGAGGGATAGAATAAAAACAATCCTTAATGTCTATGACCCAAAGAGGCCATTCTCTAGGCAATTGAGTAGGAGATGGAAGTCCATGTTGAAGAGTTCCCATAGTTTCCATCTGTTCATTTACTTTTCTTAAATCAATCAACATCCTCCATTTTGCAGATTTCTTTTTTACAACAAATACAGGAGAATTCCAAGGACTTAGAGAAGGTTGTAAGTGTCCTTGGTTAAGTTGCTCCTGTACTATATTTAATAAGGCTTGAATTTTATCACTACCTAAGGGCCACTGTTCTATCCACACTGTTGTATCAGTTTTCCATTGGATAGGAACAGGTGAAAGTGCTGGCAGGCCTTCAACAGCAGTTCTGTCTAAAAAGCTGAAATACTCAATTGTAATCCTAACTGTTGTAAGATGTCTCTTCCCCATAGATTGATGGGGATTTTTTCAACTACAAAAGGAGTAAAAACTCCTGTTTTGCCTTCAAATGTCTATCTCAAAGGGGTAGCACTAACTTCAGCTGCTATTGATCCTTCTACGCCAGACATGTAGGTGTCTGCCTTAATCTTTGGCCAATGACTGGGCCAGTTGGCACCTCTAATGAATGTACGATCTGCACCTGTGTCTACCAATTCTTCCAGTGGTATGCCATTTATATAGATAATGAGCATAGGAAGGTCAGCTGTAACTGCTGCAGTCTAGAATATTCTTGGATTCTGTTGTTGGGAGTCAGAATCTGGGCGACTATCACCAGATTGCCCATTAGAAATTTGTATCAATAAACATGATGCTACTACTTCTCCTGGTTGATGTCACACATTGTCTACCTGTATTAGTGACTGGGATATTAGCTACACATTCCCCAGTTTCCCACATCAGTGTATGGATGAACACTCTTTTGTAAGCACTCTCAGGAGGTGAAATGGTCAAGCCTACTGTGCCTGGAGGCAAGGAATCCATAGGCAGACAGGACAGATTTCACCTCTCCAGGGGATATCTCAGTAGTCCTAGCTGCATACAACTCTGTCCTCCCCAATTGTAATCCTTTTCTCCCAGCAGGTTGCTTCTTGGCTGACTGGTCATGTCTGGCTACTGAACTTCTAAAGACTCTCTGGGTATAACAGTGGCTGCCATCATGCCCCGAGTGTTTTTTGCCTGGGGCCCTGGAGTGGAGCCCTGCTTCCAGTTTCCCTGAATTAATCTAC
Source organism: Sminthopsis crassicaudata (assembly GCF_048593235.1). NCBI lineage: Eukaryota > Metazoa > Chordata > Mammalia > Dasyuromorphia > Dasyuridae > Sminthopsis > Sminthopsis crassicaudata. Next base: position 579,779,073 of record NC_133618.1, on the reverse strand, counting down.
ATTCTGATGCCCAATGGAAGCCTCTGTTGCATTTTAGACATGAGATTTTGGGTCTTTTTCTCCCACCCAGTCTTCTCTGCCAACATTGAGCTTTCAGATGTCCTACTTTACCACATTGAAAGCATTGATGAGTCTCTCTGGAAGTCCCTTGCCAAAAGGGACCCTGTCTTCCCATGTTCAGATCTTGGGAAGTCTGCATCATAGCCTGGCTATAAAAGGTATTTGTGCCCACTGTGGCACAGCGTCTTATGATCTCCTCTAAAGGAGCATCCTTGTGTAGTCCTAGTATATAATTCTTCTACAAACCTCATTAGCATTTTCTCCAGCAAGCTGTCTTATCATAATTTCTGTTGCTGCATTGTCACCAATAGTTCGTATGACGTCTGCAGACGTACCACAAAATCAGTAAAGGGTTCATTTGGACCTTGTGCTATTTTCATGAAGGCATCCCCTCTATCTTGTCTTCCTGAGAGGGTTCCTCATGTTTTGATAGTAGTAGAAACAATTTGCTCATATGTTGTCAAAGGGTAATTAATCTGCACTAATGTGTCTGCATAAGGACCTAAACCTGTTAGTTGATCAAAGATCATTGGTATATTAACTCTGGGTTGTCTATTTCCATGGGCTTGTATTCTATAGCGTTCACTATATAATGAAAGCCACAACAAGTTTTGTCCAGGTTCTAAACATGTCCTTGCTATTGCATTAGGGGTTAAAACTTCAAAAGCCAAATTCTTTATTAACATAAGATGATGTAGGCTCATAAAGAATGCAAGCCTTTTTTCATATCTTTGATAATTTCCAGATTAAAAGGAGTGTATTTTCTTCTTTCTTGACCTGAAGAGTCAAGCTCTTTAATCACAGGATATGCTTCTATTCTCAAATCAGATGTATCCTGTCCTTCCTCTTTGACTTTAATTAGTGCCTTTTGTAGTCTTGTCATAGGGGATGGACAAAGCTGCTGCATGGGTGGTGCTGATGGTGTCACTGCTCTTCCCCCTCTTCTTCCTCCTTTCACTCACAAAGGCCAAATTGAGGGAGGAAAGTCAAGAGATGGGGAAACACCCTAAGGACCCCTGCTTGGGTATAACTAAGCTGTAAAAGTGAGAAGGACCACACCCCTTTAAGTTCATCAGTGCTGTTCTTGTCCAATACTCCATTCTTTTCAGCAGCTTTGTCAGTACCATCCCCCAGAATGCGTGTCTCCTTGGCTCTCTAAGGAAGAAAAATTAGGGCCAGATATGTGGGAAATAGTGGGAAAGCAACTAATTGAAGATTACGAAGCTCTGGGTCCTGATTCAATTCCTAAGGAAATATTCCTTATATACAATATAATACAATTGTCTTTAAAGAATCCCAGAAGTTCTAGAAAAAAAAAAGGAAGAGCCAAGGAGACTTGCACTCTAATATATTTAAGAGCCCATCGATTGCCTGAGTTACCAACAAACCTTGCTTCTTTAGTAATCTAACTATGCATGCCACATATGCCCCTCAGGGTGGGGGGGGCTCTTTTCCTGATATTTGCCCCATTTCAGCTGAAAAATGAAAGTGACTAGTTTAGCCCTTACCAAAGTTTCCCTCTTATCTATTTTAGTATTTGCCCTATTTCCAGGTCACAGCAACTCCTTCACTGAGCTGAGTGTAGATTCTTATGTCCAGAGCCTCAAAATGTCGTGTGCTTATTTCAGTGCCCCATGTTTAGGGTGCCAAAATGTAATGTCCGGGCTAGCTTTCTGGAGGATCTCCAGATGGGCCTTGGTCTTTAGGTGGAGAAGAGATGAAGGCAGGAGAGCCACCACAAGGCTGGTCAAAGATAGAGTCAGGAGTCTGGAGTCTGGAGTATTCTCTTGTTTAACTAGAGAACCATTATCCCATCAATCACACTGAGTAGGTACTAACTATAAGCACCTTGCTGTCCTTTTTTCAAGTATACCTTTTCAGAGTTCCTGCCCTCTACACTCCACTAAGACCAAGGACTCAGACTGGTCCTGAGGTTCTCCAGAGAGCTAGTCTGGACGGTATAATTTGACACTCCAGCGTGGGGGCTCTAGAAAGCATATATTTATACATATGTTAATATATACTATAGTCATGTGTGTTGTGTATACATAACTATTTGTATGTACATATGTACATGTGTGTGTAGTCTGTGTGTATGTACAGAGCTTTATACACAATTTACATCTTTCTGACTGAGTGTTGTCAGTCAGGGACTTGTGGAAGATCCCAGCAAAAACGGGTTCTGGAGAAGTTCATCAATATTGTATGGCAGTACCACAGAGGCATTTGTGTTTGAGTTCTGGTTAAGAGATGATGCTCGCATACTTTCCCAGTCACCAGTGGAGTGAAGTGGGGCTGTATGTTTGCTCCCAAGCTTTTTTACATGATGTTTTCAGCATCGTTGTCAGCTATCTTCAAAGAAAATGAAAATGGCATCATCAGCTATCACGCCAAGCTATTTAACTGGATAGACGTGAAGACTAAAGTGAAGAGAGAATTTGGCACATGATCTTTTGTTCACAGGTGATTATGTATTCAATGCAGCCTCTGAAGCTGAGATGTAGTAAAGTACGGATCATTTCTCTGCTGCTTGTACGAATTTTGGCCTGATGATACCAAGAAGAGCTTCTCCATCAGTCAGCATCACACTGTCTTTAATGGAATCATCGGTTTCAGCAAATGGAGAAATGTTGAATGTTGTAGAAAAGTTCATGTACCTTGGCATGCACTTTCTAGAGATGCAAACATACAGAATGAGGTTGATACAGACTGAAGCTAGCTAAAAGGCTCTGAAAGAAAGTATGAGAGAGAAGGGGTATTACATTGCTAATAAGAAGGTCTGCAGAGCTCTGGACCTCAGTTTCCCTCTCAATAAAGGAAGGAACTTAGGCTAAATCACTTCTAAGATCCCTTACAATTCAAAATCTATAGTGCTAAGAGTCTTTTCATTTTCTAAAGGACAGCACTTATGACTGAAAGAGGTGAACTAGAATATTAGGGCTGAACTGGAAGGGATTGTAGAGTCCATAGAATCACAAAATTTAAGTATTGGAATGGACCTCAGTGACCAGGATAGCCCACACAAAAAAGGAATCTCCACTATAACATACCAAATAATATATGTGTGTATACACACATGCATATACACATACATACTTATAGTGTGTACATATGTACTATGCACATATATAATATGCAGAAGAACAAAATGGAAAATTATTTCAAGTGAGAAGTAACTAGGCATAATGAAAAGAGTGTTGTATCTAGAGTTGGGAAAACATTTAAAGCCCAAATCTGAAATTTACTTGCTATGAGATCATGGGCAAGTCACTTCATCTCTCAGATTGTTTCATAAGATAATATCCTTTGAGTTAGAAGATTACAGAAGCCATCTAGCCCCACCCTTTCATTTGACAAAGGAAGAAATATTTCAAAGTATTTTTCAGATCCAGACAAATGTAACAAAAGAAAATATAGGGAAAAAGTTAAGGATATGCATAGAATTTTAGAAAAGTTAGATGTGAATGGGAATTTAAAGGAATAGCGCTTTTTCTTAGATACATATAGCATTTTTACAAAAAAATGACCATGTATTAAGGCATAAAAACCTAAAAAATAAATGCAAAAATCCATAAATATTAAACATATTCTCTTCACCATACTCCAATAAAAATCATATTCAAAAATAGTCCTTTGAAGAAAGGATTAAAAGTTATTTAGAAATTTAGTAAATCCTAAAGAATTAGTGAGTCAAAGAAGACATTATAGAAACACATTATAGAAACATTTATAGAGTTAAAGAAGACATTATAAAAATTATATAGACAATAGAAAATTTCTTCCAAAAAATGACAAATAATATACTATATTTAAATTTTGAGGATACTACTAAAGCAATCCTGAAAAATATTGAATTTATCAGAAAAAGAAGAAAAAAAACACATCAATGAACTGGGCATGTAACTCTTAAAAAAAAAAAGGAAAAAAACTAGAAAAACAACTAGGTAAAAAATCCCCACTAAACATCAAATAAGAAATTCTCAAAATCAAAGAAGAAGTTAACAGAAGTAAAGTATACATTTTTTATTTCCTGCACAGGCTAATTGTACACTATTTCAAAGTCCGATTCTTTTTGTACAGCAAGATAACTGTTTGGACATGTATACATATATTGTATTTAATTTATACTTTAACATATTTAACATGTATTGGTCAACCTGCCATCTGAGGGAGGGGGTGGGAGGAAGGAGGGGAAAAATTGGAACAAAAGGTTTGGCAATTGTCAATGTTGTAAAATTACTCATGCATATATCTGGTAAATAAAAACTATAATTTTAAAAAAAGTAAAGCATAAAAGCCCCATTGAATTGGCAACTAAAAGTAGGAACTGTTTTGTTTGTTTTCTATAATAATGAGTATGAACAACTGCTTTAAAAAAAGGGAAAATCAAATTGACATTATCAAAATTGAAAAAGCACAAAAATAGCTAAAATTGAAGATGATTAAACAATTAGTAACTATTGTGTCTGATATGACAACAAAATCGATATCTTAGATGAAATGAATACTTAAAAATATAATCAATGTATTCTTATATTTTACATGTTTTTAAATGGGTATAAAGCTTTATAGATAAACAGATTTATAATCATGTGGCTTTAATTATTAATGTCTATTATGTGTATACCTTTCCTTTTTGATTTTTTTTTTCAGAAATGACCAAGGTGGCAATTTGCTTGCTTAATTACACATATTTGTAACAAGAGTTTTTGCTTTCTTTTTTTGGTGGAAAGAATGAGGGAAGGAAAGGGAGTCTAACAATGTATTATCAAAAAAAAAGAAAGGGAAAGGAAAAGAAGGGGAAAGAAGAGAGGGGAAAGGAAAAAATTATCAGTGAAACGAGAGAGAGAGAGAGAGAGAGAGAGAGAGAGAGAGAGAGAGAGAGAGAGAGAGAGAGAGAGAGAGAGAGAGAGAGAGAGAAGGAGAGGTGGGGAGAGGGAGAAGAAGAGAGAGAGAGAGAGAGAGAGAGAGAGAGAGAGAGAGAGAGAGAGAGAGAGAGAGAGCACACAAAAGGAAAATTCAAAGGAAATACAGATTAGCAGAATTTTGAAAGTTGTTGTATATGCTTAAAAAGAAAAGTAAGCTATACTTAAAAGAAATGTGCACTTTTGTATGCAATTCTTTCCTGTTCTATTTTGTATATGAAAAGTATTATTTTATTTGGTACTTGTTAAGTTCATATTTATTTTAATTTAGCGAAATAAAAACAACCCCAAATGCTTGTGTTTTCATGTTCTATAAGTTAAAAAAAAAAATCAAGATATAATTGTTCTTAGGGCAGCAGCATCCCTAGTCAGCACCAATAAACCTTGATATCTCCTGTCTTAATGATGATGCTTTATTGCTATGCAATACAGAAGAGAAAACATTCAACTTATTGGACTTACAGACTTAGATCTCAAATGGGTGGGGATATGAGATGACAAAGTTGAATAATACTTGAGTCATGTGTAAGTTAATTAAGGGAAGTGTTTTCATTCTCCTAAAATGAATGGCCAACAGGAATTCCCATTACTATATAAACCTCTGACAATCTCCTTTTGCTAGCATCTAGCTCTTTAATAATTCTGGTTCATCTGGTGTTTAAGGCAAAATATAAGACTGATATTGATACTTTTACTGCAAATTCTTTACCAATGAATGTTTCATTCTCTGTGAGAAAGGACCCCAAAGTTAAGTGGTGTTAGTAACAAAAAATAAAGGGTTACTGACCCTTTGGGGGGCAGTTAATGGTGTAGTGTAGTGAACGCTGTAGCTGTAGTCAGGAAGATCTGAGTTCAACTCCACCCTCAGATACTAGCTATATGATCCTGGGTAAGTCAGTTAACCGCTATTTGCCACAGTTCCTCAAGTGTGAAGTGGGACCACACTGAAGAAGAAAATGGCAAATCACTCCAGTATCTTAGCCAAGAAAACTCCTTGGGGTCACGGAAAGTCAAACAAGACTGAACAGCAGTTCATCCTACTAGGCAAAAATAAATCCTTGTTTTTCTTTTGCCTTGGAGGAATCTATCATCTAGCAACTTTCTTGCCAATTTTTTCCTTTTTTTTTTCTGACCTCAATCCCATTCCCCAAAAGTATCAAATTTTATTTAAATCAGAACATGGTGAATTTTTGGAATCTCTCGAAAGTTAAACCCCAAATAGCGGGGGACCCAAGTTTAGTTATAAACTTGCTTTGTCTCAAACCTGGTGTGATCTTGAGTGTTAAAGTCCATACGATTATAATTTTAGATTCTACTCTCTCTAAAATATTCACTGGTTTTATAATTATCATGTGAAAAATTAGATTTTTTTGTCCCCACAAGTCAAACTTCTGAATCTGTGATATAGATCTGATTCACTCCCTGAGCCCACAGATCCAACTGAGTATCTGCATTTATTTCTCCTTTGACTCATCCAGTGACATCAGTTGATCTCAATGAAAAAACAGCGTGATTTATACTGACACATAAGCACAATGCAAACTCTGCATATTTTTCTAGCCTAGAGCAGAAAGGTGGATTGTTTTTATGCTCCCCAAAAGCAGCTGCTGCAAAATCCTTCACATTGTAGCCTAGGCCTGAGGCTGTGTTTTTGCTGGCTGCACCAGGGAAAATAGCATTTTGTTCCAAACAAGTGTTCTGACATGCTTGTTATTGTGTGAGCTGGTATATAAACTTTAGTTTGTTGGCCAAATTTTCAAAGCTTTTCAGAAAATGTAGCTAGAAAAACCTGTATTTCACGAAGATTAGAATGTATGGGTCTATTTCTCTACACTACTAAAACTGAGTGTTGCCTTTCAAAAGTCTGCATCGTGTTTTTTTTTTTTTTTTTTCCATATCTCAGTACAGGATTCTTTCATTATCTTCATCTATGAGACAAGGAAAGCTTAGGAACAAATGAAATGAAATTACATTATTAATAAAACTTAGATTTTCAGAGATCTTGCCAGATAGAAAACTATCTTTCCCCATCACTTTCCCACTTTTGTGATATATCCCAAATATGTGAATAATTAATGAAAGGTACCGTGCTACTAAAGTAACTATAGTGTTGGACCTGAAATCAAGGAGGTGTGGTTTCAAATCTTGCCTTAGAAACATGTTAACTGTGTGACCTTGAACAGATCATTAAACCTTTTACCTAGAAAAATTAGAGAATTGGAGTTGATGATTTACAAATTTCCTTTCAGTTCTGAATCTATAACCTATAAATGCTGGGATTTTAGCCAGAACCTATAGTTTTCAGAGTATGTTTATTTACATAAAATATTTTGGACATACTCCCATAGATTGGTAGACTGAAATGTATGGAATGGTCGTAATTTTGTTTTTATAAGATAAAATAACTTTTTCATAGGAAGCAGACTTGTAATGTCATTGCTAACCATCAGAATCATGAGGCAGATAGAGATTAATTGACTTGCTCAGGATCACACAGCTAGTAAGTATTTGAGACTGGATTTAAACTCAAGAAGAGAAGACTTGGTAATTCCAGTTCCAGATTTCAATCCATTTTACCACCTAATGGCTTAAAAGTTGGCCTTAGAATCAGAAAATCTTGAATTATAGTCCTACAGGATACATAATTATTTTGTCACCTTGATCAAGTGCATTCAGCTGCCTAGACATAGGAATGTAAACTCTCCTGGCTCTCCAGTCAGCTTTTAAGCCAGTTGGGTGCTCTAACAGATTGAGCTTTGGGAGTGGAATCAGGGAGATATGACTTCAAATCTAACCTCAGATACTTACTAGATAACTGCTTGTGAGCAAGTCACTTCACCTCTCTCTGCCTTAATTTCAACTATAAAATGAAGATAATTTACATAACCCACCTTGCAGGACTGTTGTGAGGACCAAATAAAATATTTATAAAAACATTTAGCACTCTGCCTGGGCCATCATCAGTGCTCTATTCCCCTCTTTTTCCTTTCCATTATACCATACTGCTTCTTAATATTTTTATAGGGGGGAAAAACCATTAGCAATTGAAGGCAGGCAAAGATTCCTAATTATAAAGAGAAAAAAATTATGTAATAGAATTCTAATGATAATAGTAATTCATATCAACCTAAGTCAGGCTTTCAATTTTTTTTTTCTTACACACAAAGCTAACTAAGTGGATTAGCATAGGACACTATGTTATTTAACAGGGAGTGGCAAAATTCTTTTCCTTCATGTCTATGATCATTGCTGGTACAATGATGACATAGGCCTAAATGCCTTCATGAAAAGTGGTATAAAAAAAATGATAGAAGAACATAATGAGTAGTTCTTACAAGTTTCTTTACTTATGACTCTACTAGGCAATTAGGGCTTAGTTTAGATTTTTTTTTTTTAGAAAATTCTAGCATTGCTTTGTTTTTAATCTTAATAAAAGCCTTTAACTAATGAAATTGGAAATTTCTTTTTTTCTTTTTTTTTCTTTTATTTTATTATAATATTATCCCTTGTATTCATTTTTCCAAATTATCCCCCCCTCCACTCCCTCCCCCCGATGACAGGTAATCCCATACATTTTACATGTGTTACAATATGACCAAGATACAATATATGTGTGTAAGTTAAGTATTAGATTCCGAAGGTATAAGTAACCTGGGTAGATAGACAGTAGTGCTAACAATTTACATTCACTTCCCAGTGTTCCTTCTCTGGGTGTAGTTATTTCTGTCCATCATTGATCAACTGGAAGTGAGTTGGATCTTCTTTATGTTGAAGATATCCACTTCCATCAGAATACATCTTCATACAGCATTGAAGTGTACAGTGATCTTCTGGTTCTGCTCATTTCACTCAGCATCAGTTGATGTAAGTCTCTCCAAGCTTCTCTGTATTCCTCCTGCTGGTCATTTCTTACAGAGCAATAGTATTATATAACCTTCATATACCATAATTTACCCAACCATTCTCCAATTGATGGACATCCATTCATCTTCCAGTTTCTAGCCACAACAAAAAGAGCTGCCACAAACATTTTGGCACATACAGGTCCCTTTCCCCTCCTCAGTATTTCTTTGGGATATAAGCCCAGTAGTAGCACTGTTGGGTCAAAGGGTATGCACAGTTTGATAATTTTTTGGGCATAGTTCCAAATTGCTCTCCAGAATGGCTGGATTCTTTCACAACTCCACCAACAATGTATCAGTGTCCCAGTTTTCCCACATCCCCTCCAACATTCATCATTATTTGTTCCTGTCATCTTAGCCAATCTGACAGGTGTGTAGTGGTATCTCAGAGTTGTCTTAATTTGCATTTCTCTGATCAGTAGTGATTTGGAACACTCTTTCATATGAGTGGATATAGTTTCAATTTCATCATCTGAGAATTGTCTGTTCATGTCCTTTGACCATTTATCAATTGGAGAATGGTTTGATTTCTTATAAATTAGGGTCAGTTCTCTATATATTTTGGAAATGAGACCTTTCTCAGAACCTTTACTTTTAAAAATATTTTCCCAATTTGTTACTTCCCTTCTAATCTTGTTTGCATTAGTATTGTTTGTACAGAAACTTTTTAGTTTGATGTAATAAAAATCTTCTATTTTGTGATCAATAATTATCTCTAGTTCTCCTCTGGTCATAAATTCCTTCCTCCTCCACAGGTCTGAGAGGTAGACTATTTTCTGTTCCTCTAATCTATTTATTATCTCCCTCTTTATGCCTAAATCTTGGACCCATTTTGATCTTATCTTGGTATATGGTGTTAAGTGTGGATCCATATCTAATGAAATTGGAAATTTCTTAAGTTATGCTATAACACATCAAGTGAAGTAGGGAAATGCAATGTTCATTTGAAGATTTAAGAACATAAAATGTTTTGGGTTTTTTTTTTTTCTAATCTCTCCCAAATTCCACTGGTTAGGATTATCTACTCTTATAATCTTCATGATTTAATTAAATGATTGTCTTCTTTTCTCTAGAGAAGCTAATGATTGTGTGGTAGAATACAGAGAATACTAGATTTGGAATAAAATCTAGTCTAGCAAAAGCATTGCATAGAATACATGCTAGATAATTTGTTGAATTTAAAACTGAGGCAGAAGACTAATTTCTTTTCAGGGACTCTAGATAGGAACAGTTGAGTAAAATATAAATATATACATATATTTATAATATAAATAAAATATAAATAGTAGCTGTAAAATATCATGGGAGTATCTGTCTTCAAAAATTCAATGCAATTGATCCCAGGATTGGTTCTATGTTCAGTCTTAGTTTCCTCATCTGCTAAATGAAGGAAATCAAATCTTAACCTACTAATTTACAGGGTTGCTTTTCATGAATTCACTTTGTAAACCATAAAGGATTAAATAAATGAACTATCATTATTTTTAAGTAATGTGGCTCTGAGCAGCATTTTTCACATTTTAAAAAATTGCTCTATCTAGTCTAGAAGGACTAATTATGGCTATACCAATAACTCTCTATATTATCCAGAACAAGTCATTTAGACTTTAGGCTTCAGTTTCCCCTTTTGAAAAATAAGAAAGTTGGGGTAAATGATCTTTGAAGTCTCTTCTAAGGACCCCATCTTTGAGTTGATACTATTATAACCATAACAAATTGGCTCCATTTGATAATGTTTTTATGCACAATCATGGAAGAATTTATTATATTCTTCACACTTGGTACATATAATTCTCGCTGTGTCACTTATGCGTACATCTCTTGCTTCCCTTCTTAACTGTATTTTTTATCATTGAACTTATTATCAACAAACACAAGCATTTCCATATACAAAGAACAAAAAGGTAGATTGTATAGGAAGCTATTAAATTCTGTTAGATTTTTAACCATATATATTCAATTGAATAAGGTAGCAATGAAATTGCTATTTGTCTCTTGAATTTCTTTTCTTCCTTCTATGTATTTTATATCTTGTCAGTCCTCTTTTATTTGTGCATCTAAATCACTCCCCACAAATTCATGTCCCCTTATCCCCATTACACATACCTCAAGGTTCTACTGAAATCCCAGGTCATATTCCACTTTTCAGTCTTTCCCATGCAAAGAAGAGTCATTGAGTCAATGTATTTTGTTGATTTGTAATCTACAAATCTTATATATCATTGTATGTATAAATATTTTCACTTGTATTACATATCAAGCCTCTGTCCTATAGGCAGAACCATAACTAGCAATTATGACCTCTGGGACAAGCAGTAGAAAAGGGCCCTCAAAATGAATCTGTTTTAAAAGATAAATTCATTTAAGGAAAGAGGGAAGTCCCAAAAATGTGAGATACAAGACATTATGGACAATAATACACGAGAACCTTAGTCTCTATTGGAAAGGCTGCCTAATGGAAAGGAAAAAGATAGAACTAGGTAGAGAACAGTTTAATTGAGATACAGTTTCTGGAAAGAATAAGTCTACCAGAGGTTTCCTACATTATTCTTGATAACATGGTATTAAACTCCATTGTTTCTACCTGCTAAAGGAGAATAAATAAATATAGGCAGTGCTCTGGGTTCCAGAACAAAACTTCCACCTGACCCTAGTTATAGCTCTGCCTGCAGGGGCCTTTTGAAGACATGTCATTGAAGCATCTCTTTTGTAAGGAGATGGGGAAGAGATTGTTTGTTCATGAATGAACCCTTCTATACAAGGCAAATTAGAAATATGACCTATCATAAATCAAAGTTTTAGGGTGAGATATTAAGCAAGAGCATAATCAATTCACCTCATCTAAACCTCCTGTGTAAATATCATAAAATAGAGTGATTCAAAATATAACTGATAGGGCAATAAAAAATGTAAAATATGTTGCTCAGGGCCACATCACTTAAAAATAATGATAGTTCATTTATTTAATCCTTTATGGTTTACAAAGTGAATTCATGAAAAGGAACCCTGTAAATTAGTAGGTTAAGATTTTATTCCCTTCATTTTGCAGATGAGGAAACTAAGGCTAAACATAGAACCAATCCTGTGATCAATTATCTTGAATTTTTGAAGACAAGTACTCCCATGATATTTTACAGCTGCAAGAACTCAACTGTTCCTATTTAGAGGCCCTGAAAAAAATAAAATTAATCTTCAACCCCAGTTTCTAAATGCAACAAATTATTATTGAGCACGTATTCCATGCAATGCTTTTGCTAGACTATGCAGGAGATAAAAAGATGATTAAACAAAATGTATCTTAAACTTCCAACATCTCAAAACAAATTGTGTCCACCTATGAGTATTAGGATGGTTTTTAAAAGATTTTCTTTGGTTCCTAAACTTTCTGGTAAGTGAAGGAATGAAGCCTACTGATGTGTATAGCCTGCAAAGCTTTATACAAGTAAACATCATGCCATGTTCTAGAATATTATTGACTCCAATTCTATTTCTTGATTCTATCTAGAAAGTTAGGATGGGATGAGAGAATGTCAGTGACTTACATTGCTAAGAATTCCAGAGCCCAGTCAATAAACAATAAATGGACACTATTCACCATCATCTCTGAATTCACAGAACCAAACAATAGATAATACTTTTCCGGCCCCCTAAAACTAAATAAGAATCCCGAACTCCTGTGCTATTGGTATTTCCTGAAATCCACTATCTATGGAGCACGATAGTAGAAAAGATGACATGTTTTAATGGATGGAAAGCAGACTTTAAAGTCAGAAAGACCCAGTTTCAAATATCACCTCTGGCACATATTGCCTATGTGACCATTGGCTCATCACTCAAGTTTTCAATAGCCCAAACAATTCTCTAAGACCATAAGTTTCATAGCATGTGCTGATCTGTTTATCTGCTTTGGTAGATTAAATTTCCTCCTTGGAAGTTCCCTATAACATTGCAAGTTCCCTATTTGTAAAATCACAAATCTAATCCAAACAAACAAAAAACCAACTAGATATGAGATGGAATTCCATTCAAAAAGATAACAAAGCCATTTATCCTTCGGGATCTCAGAGAAGGACTTCATCATAGTGGTAATACAAGATCTCACAATAAAGAGATGTCATTAGAGTCACATAGTCCATTCCATTCTTGGAAAAAGAACCTTCTCCTAGCATCCCCATCAAGTGTTTATTAGGCAGAGGCTTGAAAACCACGCCTGAATATGAGTCCATTACTTCTTAAAGCAGTCCATTTCTCTTGGACAGAGATTGTTGTTGAGAAATTTTGTTTTTATTTTTGTTTCTGTTTTTATGAGCCCAAATATGAATCTCAAAATCTTCTATCCATTACTCTCAGTTCTATCCTCTGAGGCCAAAGAGAACAAAACGAATCCCTCTTGCATGTAATAGTGTCTGCCCTGCTTCTCTTCTGCATGCTGAATATCACCTGTTATAACCAAGGCTTTTCTAACAAGTTATCTGGTCACCTCATCATCCAAATCATCATCCTCTAATGCATTCCAGATAGTACATGTCCTTCCTAAAATATAGTACCCCAAATAGAATCCCTAATCAATGGAAGAGTGGAGAGAGATATGATATACAAAAGGTGGTTGATGGTCCTGAGAAAAATCATCTGTATCACCAGTTTTCAGGGTTATACTTAGCACATTTTTAGCCAAACTTGTTAGACTAATTATTAATGATTTCAACATTATGGGGCTCCTAATTAGATGTTATACCTGCATAAATGCTCAATTAGTATTGTATGTATTTAATAAAAATTGTGACTATGGTCCTTAGTAGTAAAAATGATGTTTTATTCCTGAGCAGTGGAAATCTGCTGGCATAGATAGGGACTATGAGAATGTAATAGGACTCATGAATGATACAGGATTACTGTACCCAGTTACTTGTAACTGTTCAGTAAATAATTAGAATGTGGAAGATATTTCATTTGTTGATGTAAATTTTTAAATCAAATTCCTTTCAGTTTTTTTCATCTTTTGTATAACATTGGTTAATATTATATCACTTATTGAAAATCTACAGTGTTTGAGGGTTTTTTCATTACAAAAATGAACAAAAAGTAATTAGAAATGGACAAGAAAATAATGCATCAAATGCTCTTTAAGAGTATTTGGCAAAGAAGAGAGAAGATTCAGGAGGGAAATAATAGCAGCTTTCAAGTATTTGAAGGATTGTCATAGGGAGAAGATATTAAACTTGTTCTTTTTGGCTTCAAAAGGCAAAACTAGAATTAGCGGTAGAAGTTGCAAAAAGGAAAATTTAGTGTTGATTAAATGAAAAACTCCTAAGAATTATTGTTATTCAAAAATAGAATGTGTTGGCCCAAAAGATCATGATCTCTTCATTATAAGAATATCTTCAAGCAGAGGTAGGATGTCCACTTCTCTGGAATTGGATTAGACATGAAGGCCCACTAAATGTTAGATTTGGAGAAAATGAGCTATTACAATCTACTATTATCCCTTTTATTGTCAGCATAAAAGAATCATAGACATTTAAGGATGTATGATGAAAATTGAGTGGTAATCCAAAATGCCTTACTGTGCTTCATGGATATTCTTACAATCCATGTCACAATAGCCAGCATGGAATTGAGATTCCTGTCAGGTTGCTCAAGCTGAGTAGATATCCCTTGGGACAAGCAATTGCTTTTATACCCCTCAGGTTCCCAGTCTCCCAGAAGCCTTGGGAATGGTCCATTCCCATAGTCATTAAATAGTGTATTATATGTCCTTATGTTCCCCATCACTGGACTTTCTGCCCTTTTGTCTTTATAATCTTGTTTTATCAGATTCAGCATATGTTTCTATTGCACTGCTCTCCTTTCACAGCTGGGATTTACTAGGGACCAGAAGAGAACCTGGCCAATTTCTACTACAAGAATGTGTGTCGATTCTTTTATTCGAGCATCATCTGAACCACATAAATGCCTAAGTCTTAACCAATTCAGATTTTGTCATACACCCTGAAGTGCAAGAATGATGGTTTATTCCATTTCATCTTTTTGCCCTCCCAGTTTCTCTTTCTTACATTTGATTACAATATTACTTGTTGGAGCTTGTTAAAAACCTGAGAATTTCTAGTTCTCACCTGTTATGAGAACTGGAGGCAGAGGCCAATCTCATCATTGCTGTATGCCATCTTGGGGAATCTGCTGGGTACAGAATTCAAAAACAGTAGGAAGTCAACATCTATCAACCGAAAGGATCTTCCTAAAAATTAGCAGTCCTTGCTATTTGGCAGACAGTGCTCCATGATATAAAACCCACAAAGAACACAGGTTTGGTTTTTAAAGAGTTGACAATAAATCATGTTCACATTTGTTAAGCAAACATTCATGAAGTTCTAAGTTAAAAGCAATCCAAAAATAAGGAAAGTGAGCATTACAACAGCTTGGCTTAGTCTGTAATGCTTTCATAGTCAACCCTTGGGCCATTGAAGCAGGGTATTTGGAACCTGTAAGCACAAGTTTGATATTTTTGTAAGACTGCCAAAGCTTTAATATCGAAACAGTAATTAGCACAAAGCCTTGTGCAATTAAGACATTCCAGAAAGGAATGAAGTTGAAATCTTTGGCAAGATTTTCTTTTGCTTGAAAAATCAATTCGTTTTAGTTTATATTTTCCTCTCAAAGCTTTTCTTCAAATAATTGAGTCTTAATACCAAGTTTCTTTCTTCCTGTTAGCTGATTATATGAACAACTATTTATTTTCAGGAAATAGTTTGTGGTATGAGTCCAGCCACTAAAGCCAGCAAAGTGACCAAGTCTCCTATCAATACCTTTAATTATGGTTACTTGGAAAAATTCAGTCCCTGGTCTCATCGGACTTCCTCAGTCTGAGCAGTATTATTCCAAGTTGCAAGAAAAATATATCCTCCTACTAAGGTGGAAGTGACATTGCTTCAGTGATTCTGGACATTAAAAAGAAATAATTATAGAAGAAATATATCAGTATGCAAATCCAAGGAGAGCCTGAGGGGGCTTGATTTAGATAAAGGTAGGCTGTTATCTATCCCAGGTTTCAAAGACCACAGTTAAGGATCAAGCTCACTAAAAGTCCTTAGCATGCTAAAATTAAACATTTGCATAGTAATTACCAATTCATCTGGAATGCCAGGAAGATCACTCACTTTCCACTCAATAACCACTACATCTTAAAGGGAAAGGTTTTCTCTCATCATCATATTGGTAATTAAAGTCAGCCTAATTAAGTTGTTCAAACACTTCTGCCCTATCTACACAAATGCCTAGAGAAAGGGGAGAAAGTCAGTTAGAAATAGAGGTGTAGAAATCTTTTTTCTTTACCTCTCTTTTGTTGTTGTGGGGAAGGGGGGTAGGGAAGCATGCTTTTAAAAATATGGATTAGGGGCAGCTAGGTGGAGCAGTGGATAGTGCACCAGCCCTGAATTCAGGAGGACCCGAGTTCAAATCTGGTCTCATACACTTAACACTTCCTAGCTGTGTGACCCTGGGCAAGTCACTTAACCCCAGCCTCAGGGGAAAAAAAAATTTAAATTTAAATTAAAAAAAATTAAAATATGGATTATAAAATGGGCATTTTTTTGACAAGCAGATCAGCTTAGTGAAACGAGAGTCATCTTTGGGATTAGGTCAAGTCCTTACCTCTGACACATACTGACTGTGATCGTGGGCCAACAAATAGCAAAATGTATTGGTAGAAGGAGTTTCCTTCCTTACAGAGGTAGAGAGATGCTGCACAGACATATGAAATCATTCCCAAAAAAGGTAATCCATTAAAGTTATAACTCTGTTTATTCCTTCTAATCAGCCATGATGCTATTATGTATTTGTATTCCAGGATGCAAAGAGAGTACCAGATCTGTTGAATTTGAGTGTGTTCCTAAGGTAAGCTAAACTTACTATGAAAATGATATCAGAAGTTAAAAGCTTTATTATTACGTGGAAAGACTTTCATGAGATGAAATATACTTATACAAAAGTATTGCAACAATACTAATAAATATATTATATACATATTTATATACATATATTATATTACATTATATACATATTATATTATAAACATATTATATACATATTTATTTTTCATTCAAAAAGTTATATTATATATAAGGTGATAGCACCTAACACAATGTTTCTAGTATATAGTACACAGTAAGCTTATAATAAATATATTTGTTGAATTGAAATAAATTTTAAATGAATAATTTTGCAAATTCAAAGTAAGGTCAAAGACTTTACTCTTTGATCATTATTATTTTTTTTTATTCTTGGAGGGGACAGCACCAAAATGGTGGATTACAGATGACCCAACTGAACTTCCTCAACATTCCTCTGCAAAAAAAAAAAAAAAAAAAAAACCTTTAACACCTTGAATTTAATTTTGGAGTGGGAGAGTCAACAAAGCAATTTCTGGCTTTAAAAAACTTAGGAGGTTGGCAGGAAAATTTTGTGACCCCAGGGTAGAAATCTGACGAAAACCCACACAGTGACAGCAGTTTTGGGAGCTCTCAGTCTAGAGAGAGTTAAGGGAGTTGGACAACTGCTAAGAGATTACATGGAACCCTTTGCTGGCACTGAGTACAACTGACAATGGCTGGTAACCCATACCATAGTATAGGTCATAGTGCTAGAAGATATAGAAGTCCAGGGGGCAGGAGTGTGGGAGCTGGGACCCTGATTATAATTCCAAAGCAAAAAAAGAATACTTGCACTTATGGCTTCTGTGGACCAGGAATATTTCTTGAGTAAAGACTAGATTGAAGACCAGAAGAGCAATCACCATACCTCTCCCCACATCATACCTCTTTGGAAACAGAGGACAGTGTTTCCCCACTCTCAAATGAGCAGAGCCCAACTTTAACATAACATTCAAAGCCAAGAAACAGACTTGGGAAATAAGCAAACAATAACAAGAAGAAGAATTTAATCCTAAAAAGCTACTACAGTAGCAGTGAAGACCAAAAAAATAAATCCAGTAGAAGATAATGATTTAAAATAAGCTACAAACAAAGTTTCAAAGAAAAATTTAAATTAGACCTAAACCCAACAAGAATTCCTGAGAGAATTAAACAGAGCATGGAAAAATTGCTGGGGGTGGGGAGAGGGGGGAAGATGAAAGTGATTATGAAAAGAGAACTGATAGCTTGGTTTAAAAAAGGCACAAAAAGTACTGAAGAAAATAACACCTTAAAAATCAGAATTGGTCTAATGGTAAAAGAAGTATACAAATTCATTGAAGAAAAGTTTTCCTTAAAAAGCACAATAGGTGGGGCCGTTAGATGCTGCAGTGGATAGAGAACCAGCCCTGAAATCCGGAGGACCTGAGTATAAATCTAATCTCAGACACTTACCACTTCCTAGCTGTCTGACTTGGGGCAAATCACTTAACCCCAACTGCCTTAGCAAAAAAACAAACAAACAAACAATTAAACAAACAAAAAACAGAGTAGGCCAGATGGAAAAGGAGGAACAAAAATTCACTAAAGAAAAGAACTCCTAATTGGAACACTGCTAGATCTATATCCCAAAGAAATCATAAAAAAAGAAAAGAAAAGGATCCACATGTACAGATCCACAGGTTGCAATAATAAAGAATTGGAAATTGTAGAGTTGCCCATCAATTGGGGAATGGCCGAACAATTTGTGGTATATGAATGTAATGAACTAGTGTTCTATAAGAAAGCAAGTGGATTTTAGAAAAACCTAGAAAAACTTCCATGAACTGATGTGAGTGAGCAGAAACAGGAGAACATTGTACACAGTAACAGCAACACTGTGCAATGATCAACTATGATAGACTTAGCTCTTCTCATCAATACAATGATACAACACAATTCCAAAAGACTCATTATGGAAAATGCTATTCACATCCAGAGGAAGAACTGTGGAGTCTGAATGCAGATTGGAGCACACTATTTTCACATGTTTTGCTTGTTTTTTCTTTCTCGTAGTTTTTTTCTTTTATTCTGGTTCTTCTTCCACAACATGACTAATGTGGAAATATGTTTAACATGATTGTACATGTATAACCTATATTAGATTGCTTACTGTCTTAAGGAGAAGGGAAGGAAGGGAACAGGGGAAAAAATTTGGAACTCAAAATCTTACAAAAATGAATGTTGAGAACTATCTTTATGTACAATTGCAAAAAGATAAAATACTATGAATTACATAAAAAGAAAATGGAATGAAAAAATAGGAGGGAAATTGACCAAATGGAAAAAGGGATACAAAATCACACTGAAGAAAATATTTCCTTAAATATTAGAATTGGACGTATGGGAGCAAATGCTCTATGAGACAACAATAAAACAAAATCAAAAGAATGAAAAAAATAAAAGAAATTGGGAAATATCTCACAACTGACCTGGAAAAATAGATCCAGGAGAAATAATTTGAGAATTACTGAACTACCTGAAATCTATTATCAAAGAAAAAGCCTAGACATCATATTTCAAGAAATAATCAAGGAAAACTGCTTCAATAGCTTAGAATCCGAGTATAAAAAGGAGATTGAAATAATCTGCCAATAACCTCCTGAAAAAATTCCAAAGTAAAAAAAACAAAACAAATTCCAGAGCTCTGGGTCAAAGAGACAGTATTTTAAGCCACCAGAAAGAAATAATTCAAACATTGTGTAGCCACAATCAGGCTCACACAAGATTTAGCATCTTCTATGTTAAAAATACAAAAGACTTGGGATATAATATTCTGGAAGGAAACAACCAAGAATAACTTACCCAGAAAAAAAATGATTATATAATCCTTCAGGAGAAAAAAAATTTATATTTAATGAAACAAAAGCTTTTAAGTATTCCTGATGAAAATTCCAGAGCTAATACAAATTATGACCTTCAAACATAAAATTCAGGAGAAGCTAAAAAAAGGTAAGCATGAAAGAATACGCATAACAGGTTCAATAATTAAATTGCTCACATTCCTATTTGGGTAGATGGTCCGTGTGACTCCTAAGAACCTCATCATTATTAGGATAGTTAAAAGGAGTTTGCATAGTCAGAGGGCATAGGTATGAGTTAATTATGTGGGAATGTTCTCAAAAAAAGTGAAGGGGTGAGAGAGATACACAGGAAAAAGGGGTGAGAGAAGTAGAATAGGGAAAATTTTCTCACATGAATGAGTTGTGCAAGGAAGAGTGAAAGAAATGCTTGAACCTCACTCTCAATGGAATTGGTTCAAAGAGGGAAGGATATATACACACAGTCAGTTTTGTATAGAAATGTAACTTTTCCAAAGGGGAAATAGGAGAGGAAGGGGGATAGGAGAAAAGTGAAGGGGATGATAGAAGTAAGGACAGATTAAGGGAGACAGTGGTGAAGGGGAGGATAGAGGATGAGAGGGAAGGAGGGAGAAGGAGAGGGAAAAGGGAAGAAGGAGAGGGGGAGGCAAAGAAACAAGAAAATGTGATGCAGGGAAATACAGTAATCATAATTATGAATGAGAATGGAATGAATTTATGTATAAAATGGAAATGAATAGCAGAATGGATTTTTTTTCCTGAAGCAATTGGGGTTAAGTGACTTGCCCAGGGTCACACAGCCAGGAAGCATTAAGTGTCTGAGACCAAATTTTAACTCAGGTCCTCTTGACTTCAGGCTGGTGCTCTATCCACTGCGCCACCTAGCTGCCCCAGCAGAATGGATTTGAAATCAGAATCCAGCAATCTGTTGTTTACAAGAGACATACCTGAAACAGAAAAACATACACAGAGTTACATGAAGAGCTAGAGCAGAATCTGATATGTTTCAGTTGAACTAAAAAAAAAAGGCACAGGTAGTAATCATGATATAAGACAAAACAAAAACAAAAAGTAGAACTAATTAAAAAGAATAATCAAGGAAACTATATTTTGCTAAAATGCTACCATAGACAATGAAGGAATATTAAAAAAATTATAGCAAGTTTCTCTGGGCTCATTTCTGAAATATATACTGAGTATAGAACTAAGGCAAATTTATAAAAATAAGAGCTATTCCCCAATTAATAAACGGTCAAGGGGTATAAATAGGCAGTTTTCAGAAGAAGAAATCAAAACTATTTTTAGTCATATGAAAAAATGCCCTGGGGCAGCTAGGTGACACAGTGGATAGAGCCCCAGCCCTGAAGTCAGGAGGACCTGAGTTCAAATCTGGTCTCAGACACTTAATACTTCCTAGCTGCGTGACCCTGGGCAAGTCACTGAACCCCAACTGCCTCAGCAAAAAAAAAAAAAAAAAAAAAGCCCTAAATTACTGTTGATTAGAGAAAGGAAAATTAGAACAACTCTCAAGCACTACCTCACACATATCAGAAATGATGAATGCTAGAGGAGAAGAAGAAAATAGGATGCATTAATGAAGTGTTGGTGAAATAGTGAACTGGTCCAAACACTGTAAAAAACAATTTAAACTAGGCCCAAAAGGCTCAAAAAGGGAAGAAGAATAAAGTAAGAAAATTATACGTCACTTTGCACTCAGAATTCATCAGTCCTTTCTCTAAGGTGAATAATATTTTTTCATCACCAGTCGTTGGATCATTGCATCTCTGGGGCATACTATCCCCTACATCATCTTGGTCCCTGAGGAACTAAACTCATACCACATCCAGATGTTAAATGAAGATACCTCAAGTATTTTAAATGTCTGCATAGCCAACAAAAAGGGCTAATTTTCCTTATAATTAGCCAAAAGAAACTATTAGCCAAAAGAATTTCCATGTGTCCCATGGTCTTTACATATCACCATAATTCTCCCAGAAGCAACTTCTTAGCAGCTTCTATTATTCCCACTCATATATTTTAAACACTCCCTACTTTGAACATTTGCCTGTGCAGATTAGATATTAGGGAATTCTTCCTGGGGCATTACATATTGAAATTCACTTACACCTTCCCCCACTTTCATGACTGATGATCTACTTTGATCTTTTGATGATATACTAGAATGCCTTTCTGTTCCTTGTAGGCATGGTGAGGGTTTCTTTTTAGCATGCCTTCAGAAACGGTCTCCTCCTACTGAGACTTTTCAATAATATTCAGTAAAATACCTTTGTGGAGACCATCATTTTGATGAGCACTATTGTAGTTGAAACTTACATAATGCTTTCAGGTTTAAAAAATATTTCCTATATACTATCTCATTTGATCTATAGAAAATTTGTTAAATTTATATGTAATATATTTTAGAAATTTGTATTCTAAGAGAGACGGACAAAATACTGACAAATATTAAGGATTTAGTTTGAATTAGAGCCATCTCTGAGATGGGTTAAAAATAAACCATCTTTGTTGCTTAACTCAAAGGGCACTGAATCAGAAGTAGAGAAACCTAAATATGTAGTTTAATGACCCACAGTTAAAAGGAAAATCAGTTGTACAAATTCAGATATGTAAATCATGTAGGGGTCTATAGACATATATGATGGACCAGCTGAAAAGAAGGCTTATTTCATTTATGACATTTATAGGGAATAGGGGATTATATTATTACAGGGGGTTGGACCTATAGTTTCATTGACATAAGAAAATACTAGATGAAAACTTCCTCTGACTACTCAGAAAAGACTGATTTTAGGAAGTTGCCTTGGGCACTAGAAGGCTAAGTGTTTTGACTACAATCCTACAGGAAATATGACAGTCAGGGCTTGATTATAAGTTTTCCTGACTTCAAGGCTAGCTCTTTATCCACTACTCCATGCTGCCACTTTTATATTAATAATGATTGTACTCATCTTTGTTGTTGTTGCGTTGTTTCAGTCATGGATATTTCTTCACAACCCCATTTGGGGTTTCTTGACAAAGACAGTAGGGTTGCCATTTCTTTCATCATGCCCATTTTACAGAAGAGGAAACTGAGGCAAACGGGAGGAAGTGACTTGCACAGGAATATAGAAGAAGAAAGTATCTGAAGCCAGATTTGAATTCAGGAAGATGAATCTTCTGATTCTAGACCTGGCACTCTATGCACTATGCCAGCTAGAAAATAATCTTTTCCTAAAGTGTAAAATGATCTATGACAGTTATAATGATCTCTCCAAGGTTTTATCATTTATAGGTAATAACTGGATCATATTTAGAACATTTAACTTAATAATATATAGCTATAGTTGTGAGGAAAATTGTAAAGTATAAAGTATTATACATAAATGCAAACTCTTACTATTTACACAATACTTAGTGACTATGTTTTAATACATTAATTTAATACATTTAAATATATTATCTTATCAGAAAATAACAAAATTGTGGGGTAGGCAATGCAAGTAGCCTACCCCACAAGGAAAATTGTAAAGTATAAAGTATTATACATAAATGCAAACTCTTACTATTTACACAATACTTAGTGACTATGTTTTAATACATTAATTTAATACATTTAAATATATTATCTTATCAGAAAATAACAAAATTGTGGGGTAGGCAATGCAAGTAGCTTTCTCCCCATTTTAAAGCTAATAAAACTGAGACTCGGAGAAATGAGTTACTCAAGATCCTACAACCAATAAGGAGCAAATATGGACCCAAGGTCTTCTGACTCTGAGTTCAGTGTTCTTTGTATTTCATGATACTGCCTTGCACAGAATGTGAGAACTAGACCAGACCTAGAAGTCACTATCCCAAACAACTCACTTCATGAATAATTAAGGACTGCACACTTGTAGAGTCTCTGATGCAAATTCCCTACATGGACAAGGGAGGACAGCCTGCTTCTGTGAGGGCCATGATGAAGTGTAATGGATATCCAGAGATACCCCTTCACTGGTCCTGGCCTGCTGCCCACATGGAAGACATCAGCCTTTGTGACTGGTGCAGGTGTGAAACTAGGACTAGGGGCACCTTCAAAAAGTCTTTCTCTTTGATAACGCTAGCGGATCTCTGCTCTTGTTCTGACTCTTTTATTGATGACATTTGAGAAGAGACAATGCTGTAAGGAAGACACCTTAGGCTCACTCCCTCTCATGCTGTCAGACAGATTTTTGTATCTAGGTCTTGGTTCTTTGCCTGCCTCAGTGACTTTCATTATATGGAATGAGATTGGAAACCATAACCTTTTGAGTTTCAAAATATCAAGAAAGTGGAACATCTAGACATTTAGGAGTATTACATCACCCCAAAGTCATAGTGTCACAATGCTGGGGAGTTCAGAAATAAGTACATTCCAGGGTTTATAGCCAGCACAGCACTATTTACCAAGAAAAAAATGAACTTTTTAGCCCAGTGTTTAGAAGATTTAGCTGTATCCATGTCCTATTTGAAAGCGAGCTTGATGGGACCAATGCAATATAAAGATTCAGCTAATTCTGAATGTACCCTCCTTAGAGACTGAGGTAGAATATGGGAGAGTATGTCCCTTGAGATGCTGGGGGGAGATATTTATTCTTTCATTATTGTTATAATCTTTTTTAAAAGATTGGGTCACTCTATCTCAAACTAGAACTATGATGTGTACTTGTGGGCCCAATCCCACTAACCAATTGTCTCAAAATCTTTGCCCTGTTCCATTTTCAACCTGAGCCAAATTATAGATATATTGTGGCCCCTCACACTAACAAGGGCTCACCATATTGGTGCTAGACTTACTGTAGACACCCAATCAGCTTTAATTCTACTGCACCTCAGAATTCCCAAATGGGTTGAGAGACCCATCAGCCTTCCTAGTGTCAGGGATTATAGGTACACAGCACCATGCCCAGCCTGTAGTCATATCTAAAGTAAATATTCCTTTGTAAAAGCTAATTGACTGAAACGCTAAAGATTAAGCTTTATATAATATATTAATAGTAACAGTAACAATAAGAATTTACATTTATATAATTTGTAATATAGTAAAAGAAGTCCTAAGCTTGGAGTTAGAAAAGAGATAGGGTTGAATCCATAGTCTGGAACACACCAGCTAGTTGAGTGACACTGCACAAGTCACTTAATTTCTATGAACTTCAGTTTCTTTATCTGCAAAATGGGAATGATAATAATGCCTACCTCACTGGGTTATCTGAGGATCAAAGAAAATTACATACAGTACTTTGTAAATATTAAAAAGCTATATAAATATGAAGTGTGCTAAGTACTTACCATGATATCAAAAAAAATGCATTAGCACTTTTTTATTTGTATAAATAATTAACAAAGATAAGAGTAAAAAACCAAAAATGTGGTTATTGGAGTCCATGGAAACAGCAATATTAGTTTTTGAGGCTACAAACATTTTTAAATTTTATTTGCTAAATTTAAATAAGATTTTTTGTTTGCATTCTGCTAATAGCTGCCTATTAGTTCATTTGATATAGGATAACTTTACCACCCATCTAGATGATAGTGAGAGCCTCCTAAACTCTCCTGTCCTCGGTCTCACCTTCCCCAACCCAGTCTTCACACTGTTGCTAGATTATAATTCCTTACAATAAACTTGATCATATCATGTCTCTGATTGAAAGTTTCTATAGCTCTTCACTGCTTACTGAAAAAAATCCAGATTTCTAGTTCTTTCATTCTAAGTCATACAGAGCCAGCATCTCCCAATAACTTTAATCTTATCTCTGACACTAATGATCCAAATAAACTGGATCTCACAAATGTCCAGGTCTTTCCCACTTTCATTCCTTTGCTTTTAGCATTCTCTTTATCTGGGATGCTGTCCTCCCCATCTCTACCTATTGAAATCCTGCTACTCTACAATACCAAGTTCAGATGTCACCATCTCCCTTTATTCTTCCTCAATTCCTCTTTTGGACTATACATCTCACTTTGTATTTCTCTTATGCTCCTGTTATAGTCCCCATGTAATTATTAGATATGCATTACCTAGTATTGCATTCTTACATTTTACTAAACTGTAAGTTCTTTGATGATGAGAATTATATTCTTTCAGAGCTTAGTATAACACTTTTCATGTGGTAGACATTGAATAAATAAATGATTATTGAGTGACAGATGCATCCCCACATTAATGATAATCCTTGAAGAATCCTTCAACAGAATTAGAAGCAATAAAATAAATTATGTGAACTCTATATCAGAAAGGTTATTAACTTGGTAATGGACTACAAATCTCTCTTGGATTAATGTAGTAATAAATTTAATGTTGGAACAGTTTTTAAATCCTAACTAAATAACTGATAGACTTGTAATTAACAGGATTATCTTTCTTCCCTTGCTCTCATATATTGGTCATAAAATAAATCTTTCTTTCATGACGTTTTTCCTTAATGGCAATGATTTTTAAATTATTTTCTCCCTTTGGCCACCTGAGGGCTCCCATACCCCCTGATGCTGCATTTCACCCCTCCCCATAAAATGCTCATCATTCATGTCCTTCTCAGCACAGATGACCTTAAAAATTAAAAGGGGAGTGTTTGGGGGAGGGAAGAGTTTATTTGGTGAATAAGAATGGTTCACTTCATTCTTTTCTCTTCTGGAAAACTACTACCACTACCAAATAATCAAATAATATATTAAGCATATAACTTTATCTTTCTATTTAGTTTTTTATCTTTCCCCAATGATATGTAAAAACAATTCCCAACATTTGTTTTTAAAATTGAGTTCCAAATTCTCTTCCTCTCTCCTCATCCCCTTCACTGAGAAAGCAAAAAATTAGATAAAGGTTATACATATGTAGTCATGTAAAACATGATTCCATATAAGTCATTTTGTAAAAGAAAATATAGTCCAAAATTAAAAAGAAAAATTTTTTTTAAAAATATACTTTGATCTAGATTCAGATCCCATCAATTCTTTCTCTGGGAATGAATGGCATTTTCATTGTAAGTCCTTCAGAATTGTCTTAGATAATTGTGTTATTAAGAATAGCAAAGTCATTCATAGTTGATTATCTTACAATATTGCTGTTATTATGTACAATTTTCTCCTGTCTCTACTCATGTCACTTTGCATTAATTCATGTAAAACTTCCTAGGTTTTTTTCTGAGAGCATCTAGCTCATCATTTCTTAGAGCACAATAGTATTCTATCACAATCATATACCACAACTTGTTCAAACATTCCCCAATTGATGGACATTCCCTCGATTTCCAAATCTTTGCCCCTGGAAAAGAGCTGCTTTAAATATTTTTTGCGTGTATGTATATACATATACATATATATATATATATATGTACATATATATATATATTTCCTTTCCTTTTTTGTTTTTTATCTCTTTGGGGATATAAATCTAGTAGTACTGTTGTTGCTAGGTCAAAGTATATGCATGGTTTTATAGAAGGTTCATAACTTTAGAACTGGAAAGGACCTTAAAAGTGCTCTAAATGAAACTCCTCATTTGATAAAAGAGGAAACTAAAGCTATACAGCACTTAGGAGCAGAGCTAGAAATAGAATCTCTTACTCTCCTTCAAGGTCTCTTTGCCTTGTACCACACTAATCTGAAGGAATTCCTTTGAAACACTTAAACCCCACCAAATTAAGGAAATACTTCTTTATGGAAAGCAGGTAGCTTCTGGGAAACCACATTTCTTTTGATACACATCTCACATTGGATTTCTTGAGGATGGAGTAAATCATGAATGAAAGATAGAGACATAAATGTATAGTATATATATTGTATTTCTGAGGATACCAGTGATGTGACTAAGTTGAATGAATTGGTATTAAAAGGAAATAGAAGAAGTTAAGGAAATATGCCCTGCTTTTACCATGTCCTGTTATAGCTCTCCTATGGATAAGAAAAGAGTGTTACTAATCACCACAATAAACTGAATGTTCAACCTTAGGGAAATATGGATGATTAAGCTCTGATTCACCTTCCTTTCAGAAGAATCTTGGAGCAACTTGTCCATTGCTTATTCCTACTCAATGATTCTAGCATTGCTAGAGATTGACTGACGTGACTGTTCCATGATGATGGCAGGAAAGACCACTCCTGTCCAAGAGCCCTGAGCATCCTTTCTTGATGAACTTTTGACTCATGGTTCAGCTTGGTACCACCTTCGTGAGGTTTATTCAAATGCCATTTCCATACTCATTTAAAGGGGTTACATATAGATTTCCAAAAATACTATACCAAGGCAAAAGGATTTTGCCATTCCCTGCCCCCCCCAAAAAAGAACAACAACAATAACAATAACTAACAACAAAACCATTGCATCTAGGCAAAAGGTTCCATAGCATTATATGTGAATCTGAGGACTGGAGGTTCCTGAAAAATGTCAGGGAAGTTTTGTAGATTTCATCTTCCTTGTTAGAGCAAACAGAAAAAAATTCTGATGCAAAAGAAAGGATGCTAAATTTGGAATCACAGCACCTAACTCTGCCACCTGTTACCAATGTGACCTTGAAAAAGTAGTTTTGCTTTTCTCAACCTCAATTTTTTCCTCTATAAGATGAGAGAATTGGACTAGTTATTCTCTAAGATACCATTTAGCCCCCAATCAATGATCCTATAGTCATCAATAAGGCCTTTGATCCAAGGAGTAATGTTTATGTTGCTTTTACTTTCTTAACAAGATATTAATTGCTTTTACATCCTTAAATTGTTTTGTCTAAATTTGTTGATTTGAACTTCTGACTTTGAATCTGACATAAGATGCTATACTGTAATTTCTTCTTATATTGTTTCACACGACTGAACTTACATAAGATCATAACAGTTGATATTAATCCAAAAGAAAAAAAATTTGGATGCTATCCTCCTACAACTACCAGAAAGAAAAATTCCCTAGAAAACCTTGATCTTTCATAATTAACTGAGCCTTTATATAGCTAGAAAAAAACTTTGACCCACAGAATATTTCTACCAAGAATATATTAAAGCTCAGTATGATTAGTTTATTAATTCAAAGAATATTTGCTGCAGAAGCTTAATCTTGGTTCTCATTCTCATCAGGAAGCAGCTTCAGGAATAATCTCAATTCAGATGGATACAGATGGACTTGCAAAATTTTCCAAATTTTCCAAAAAATTCCAAATTTTACGAGATAATTGGGAAAAAAACTATCAAACTTATATGCTCATGGGAGGCCCTAACACTGACAGGAAATTCATTTATACATGAGAAGAATGAGGCTATATTACCAAAAGCTGGACTTTTTCATTATAGATCCAAAGATAATCAAAAACCGTATATATTTCAGTGAAGAGTTTCAGACTGGAGTCAGTTGACTGATTGACATGTGAGCCAGAATGTTGCCAAGGCTAGTAATCTCTGTAACCTTTCTCTGCCCTGCTGAGAGAGACTACTGCAGAGCTTTTTCTTCGGGAAATAAGCTTTCCTCAACAACTGTTTGGAACCACAGAAGATACTAGTTATAATAATGTGAGGAAGTTGAACCGGAGAACAGTAAAAAGAAATAAACATCAACTCAACTAGCTGAAAACTGTTGGATAATAGACATCCCATCCATTATGAAGAGCCACAGGGAGCGTGACACTGAGATATTTCAAAAGGTCTTCCAGGAGCCCTTCCTAGCTCATGCCAAGTTCCTGAAGCTTAGCAGATCTTTATGAAGGGACAGTTCATTTGCTTTCTTTGACCAAGAAATTATATTATTTTTAGCACTGTGAACTGGCAAAGAATAACAATGCACTAAGTTGTATCACACAGTCCATAGTAAGAGCTTAATAAGTACTTGTTGATTTTTTGGGCAGCAAAGTGGTACAATGAGTAAATCTTATCAGTTATGTAACTCTGATCAAATCTCTTTACTTCTGTCATTCTCTTTCCTCATCTTTAAAATGTAGGCAATAATAACACACCTATCTACTCAGGTTATTGTAAAGACCAAAAGAAATTTTATATATATAATGTACATGATAGTATGGTAAGCACTGGGGATCTAAGTATGAAATAAAGAGCAATGGTTTCCCTCAAAGAATACAGAGCATAAGTTCCTGGAGGGCAGGGACTATTTATTAGTTTTTATTTTTGTGTCTTTAGTATCTGGCACACTTCTTTGCATATGTTAAGTAATTAATAAATGCTTTGTTGGAATTTATTGTATTGGAAAGACCTTAAAACATAACAACTAATAACTCTTCTAATACACAGCAGAATTTGGTGAACAAATAAGAGAGCTATGAATTACCATGAAAGATTTCAGAAGAAATAAATCACTTCTCATTGGAGATGTAGGTGGAAGGTAGGGATAATAGAAGGCTTCATTAAGAATATCTGTACCAAACCTTGAAGGCAGGTCAGTAATGGCAAGGAATAAGGGAGTCAATTTCAAGTACCAAGAACATGAATGAAGGTACCCAGTCAGTAAAGTGGAAGACAAAGTTAAGAAACAGTGAATAACCAAGTTTAGAGTTCATGAAGAAGAATACTGGGAAATAATGACCAAATGTATAAATATTCTGTGGGTATTTTTCTAGCTTTATAAAGGCCCAATTAGCTACAAAAGACTAGAGTGTTGTAGGGAATTTTGCTTGGGTGGTAGTTATAATGAAAATGGTTTCCAAATACTTTTCTCTTTTGAACCAATGTCAATTATTATGATCTCATGGAAAGAAGGAAGGGAGGAAGGGAGGGAGGGAGGGAGGGAGGGAGGGAGGAGGAAGGAAGGAAGGAAGGAAGGAAGGAAGGAAGGAAGGAAGGAAGGAAGGAAGGAAGGAAGGAAGGAAGGAAGGAAGGAAGGAAGGAAGGAAGGAAGGAAGGAAGGAAGGAAGGAAGGAAGGAAGGAAGGAAGGAAGGAAGGAAGGAAAGGAAGGAAGGAGGAAGGGAGGGAGGAAGAAAGGAGGGAAGGAATGAAGGGAAGGAGAGAAGGAGGAAGGGAGGGAGGAAGGAAGGAAGGAAGGAAGGAAGGAAGGAAAGAAGGAACGAAGGAAGGAGAGGGGAGGAAGGAAAAAGGAAGGGAAAAAAGGAAACCCAACATTTCTTAAACACCAACCTTGTGTCAGGTGTCAGATAGGGATCTGTCATTCTTTGAAAATAGGCATGTTAACATGTCTCAGGAGGATTGTACATACCATTCCATCCTCAGGTCTTTGCTAGTCAAGGTTCCTGGAGAAAAACCAAACTTGGAAGAATTAGATTTTGAGTCACCATCTAAGTCAACATTAAGCTAGAAGTGGGATATAAAAGTTGCCTGCTCTTGCCTCTTAGTTCTAGACATCTTGACATACTTATATTCCAATATGGAAAGGGAAAGAACCACAGATTCCAAATTTCCCTTTTTCCTTCCTGTTTTCCTTTTCTTTCTTTTCTTTCTCCTCCTTCAGGGAACAAGCCTGCCTTAAGTACCTACTATTGTACCAGGTGCTATGCAAAGTCCTGGTGACGCAAGGAAAGGCAAGACACAACACACCATGAAGTAGCTCACAATCTGAAAGGGAAGACAATATGTAATAACCCCATACCAGCAAGCAATATTTAGGGTAAATTGGAGATTTACAGCAGAGGGAGGGCACTGACATTAAGGATGACTGGGAAAGGCTTCTTGCAGAAGGTGGGGACTTAAAGCAAGTCAGGAAAGCCAAGAGGGAGAAGTCCAGGCCTGGGGGATTTCCAGGGAAAGTGCAAGGAGTCAGGAATGAAATGTCTTGTGTGAAAAACAGCAAGAGTGACCAAGGTCACTAGATCTTACTTGGTGGTAAGATACAAAAAGACTGGGAAGAAGGGACCACATTATGAGAAGTTAGGAATGAGAGATTTTGTTTTAAGGTAGGTGGAAGCTAATTGTGGAAAGCTTTAAATGCTAGGCTACAAGACAAGAAGGGTATGGATGGGGGGTGGGAACCAGAGATCATCATGAAAAGAAAGAACAGGTTTACGGTTGAAGAGACAAAGAGAGAAGATTAGGAGGCAGGAATTGTGGAGTTAAGAATCATGCTGACAGACTGGTGTTTTTTGTTTTGTTTTTATTCCCAATGAGTCTTCTCTGAAGCAGCTAAAACGACTTACATTAACACAGGGAGGGGAGATTACGCTTACCTATTTCTTTTCTGAAGAAGGAAATCCATTGTTTCCAATAAAGATCTAAAGCAAATACTTAATAGTTCCATTTTATTTCTTAAAGTGATGTTTCCCTTACTATATAACTATGGGCTTGGGGCTAGGGAATTAGACTACTTTTCTCTGTAGGGAAAAGTAAGAGGAAGAATAGAGATGGCTGGCTATTTTGTGTTAGAATAAGGAAAAAAAACCAAGAACTTTTATGGTGTGATAAATGTGAAATATGATTAAAAAGGAATCCTTTCTCAAATAGGCTCAATCTTGAAATGGGGCAGTGATAAAAAGTCAGAGGTGAATGATAGAAAATAGCAAAAGTAATACAAAGGTCCAAGAAGATCTCTATTGCTAAACAGAGAGGCTGGCTGAAATCTCTAAGGACTGTTGCACAACCTCAGACATTTCAGGTTTCATTCATTCAAATAATTGGACAGGTGCTGCATTTTGCTTTATTTTATTCAATTAATTAATTCCTTCTTCATAGATAAAAATCAGCAGTGTAATCACATTTTGTGAAGCTTTGTTTCTTTCACTCATTCAAATAATTGGACAGGGACTGGGTTTTGCTTTATTTTGTTTTACTTAAGCTCTTTCTTCATAGATAATATAAATCAGTAGTATAATCACATTTTTAAGAAGTTTTGTTTCACTAATTTAAATAATTGGATAGGATAGATCTGGCTTTATTTTGTTTTATTTAATAAGTTCTTTCTTCATAGATAATAAAACTCAGTAATATAATCATATTTTTAAAATTTTTGTTTAGAGTAAAAAAAAAATCCAATACTATTTTTAGATACTTCAGTGGTGTTCATTTGCATATTTGTCTCAGTTTTAAAGCACGAAATCTTCTAATAACGACCCAAAGATGCAAGCAAATATTTATTTAATGGTTTAATTTTGTTTCTCAAAGTGACTTTTGCTGAATATATAACTATGATACAATATCACCAATAATTACAAAACAACTGTACTTATTTATTTTACAAGTATGAATAAGGAAACGATTTTCCATGTAGAGACCATTTGCAGCTTAGATCTCACATTGATTGATTACCAGAGCTTATTGTCACTGCCTTCAAATGCTAAAATGTTTCTAGGATGATTGGTGTTGGGATTAAACATATACCCAAAGTCATGAGCTATGAGCTGGCTGACCGAGCTGGGGAATTCCAGATTCTGAATTATGTTAATTCCCAATCACTCCCATACTCTCTAGATTGAGTTTGGAACTAGGGAAGTTCTAGTTACCTTCTGGGTTACCTTCCTACCACTGTCGAGTGAACTTCCCCAAATGTGCCTCTTGGCTGGACAGTCCCACCATGGTTGTTAACAACCATAATCAGCACTGAAGGTGACTGGTACTGGCCAACCAACCTCCAATAGTTGGCTCTTTGTCACCCAGTTCTCTTCTGTTTTCTATTTATAATTCTTTGTACCCTCCTTGCTAAGGCACAGTGGGGGAATTGTTAAGAGTAAAAGGACATGACTTCCAGGTATTTACTAGTTGAGTGACCTTAAACCTCAGTTTCCTTATATCTGTGTAATTTATGACCTAGCATTCCTGGCTCTGGACTTACATGGACAGAATTTATATTTGTTTGTTTTTCTGGGGATAGATGGATGCTTTTCCTAAAGTAAGAAAAGTAGCACGTTTTCTTGCTCCTAAAGATGTCCTGTATTTACTTAACATCTACATTACTATCTTGATCTTGTCACCTTATACCTATATGTGTGAAAATCTTGACATAAATTGTATTCTGAGATTTCTCAAAGATTATCCCCAAATGGGGAAAAATGAATTGTGGAGATCTGTTTTGGGAGGGCTGAAAGCAAGATCCCCCTCCTACTAACTTTTCTGCTGAATCTTGCTTAAGCTCTTCACTGAGGAGGTAGTGGGGGAAAAGTTTGATTTGAAGATGTAATTAATCAATAATCTTTCCAGAGTACACAAGATCTGGCAACATTTTAGAGAAATCCTAACCATGGTGTAATGAATAGAACACTGGATCTGGAGTCAAGAAGGTCCACATTCAAATGTGGCCTCTAGACACTTACTAATTGTGTGACCCTGGGCAAAGCACTCTCTTTAACTCAGTGTTCCCATCCTTGAAATGGGAGGCAGCTAGGTGGTGCAGTGGATAGAGCATCAGCCCTGAATTCAGGAGGACCGGAGTTCAATTCTGGTCTCAGACACTTAACACTTCCTAGCTGTGTGACCCTGGGCAAGTCACTTAACCCCAGCCTCAGAAAAAGAAAAAAAAATTGGGGATAATGATAGCATCCACCTCTGGGAGTTGTTGTGAGGATGAAATATTTATAACATGCTTTGTGAACCTTAAATCACTATATAAATGCTAGGTATTGTTATTACTATTGATAGCAATGCAGATAGTTATGAAATTATAGAATTAATGGTATGTAATACATAGATGCCTAAGTATTGGTAGCGGGTTAGGGATGATTCAGAGGTGTTGGAGGCCCCTTCATGAAGTGAAAGACCACCCTTCTTGAATCTATTGTTTGCCACAAGTCAAGACTAGTTGTGTGGAGTAAATCTCCACCCACAGATAAATTGGAGTGTGGTAGGAGTTGACTCCTTATGTTCTATTGTCTACAAGAGAAGTAGGGGACCAGAAATGAGTGATGAGGGGAATATACCTCTCTGTACCAGTGAAGAATCCACATAGGCTAAACTTCTCCACTGCCATCCTTATTGGGCTTATCTTCAGTAGTCTACAGTAGGGGCTCTTAACCAGGGATCTAGTCTGCTTTTTAAAAATATTTTTGACAACTGTATCTTAATAAAATTGGTTTCTTTTATAATCTTTTGGATTTGGGTGGAGAGGATTGTTTTGTTTTCTTTGGGACTTTTTGCATTTAAAAATATTGTTTTGAGAAGAGAAGCTTCACCAGACTGACAAAGAAGTCAAGTTACATTTTTAAAATAATTAAAAACCTGTCCCTGGCCTAGGGATTTTTGATTCATTTTAGATTTAAGTTATTAAACTCTTTCTGCTTAAAATCTCTCTTGTTTCTCCATTTGAGCTGGCCTGGGAATACTATACAATCATAACTAAATTTGTTTTCAAAACCCAAAGGAACAGATTATAATTCTAAATCCCAAAAATTATATATTATTAAGGTTATTTGGAAACAAAGCTACCAGTTTCAAACCCATTTATTACTTGACCAACAATGGGGAAGTGACTTAACTTCTCTAGATATTAGTTTCCTCATCTGTAAAATGAAGGGGTTGTGTTAGACAATCCTTAATTTTCTTTCCAGGCAGCTGGGTGCTCAATGGATAGAGAAGCAGCACTAGAGTCAGGAAGACTCTTCTTCCCGAGTTCAAATCTGACTTCAGATATTTGCTATTGGTCAAGTCTCTTCACTTCAAGACTTTGGACAAGTCACTTCACCCTATTTGTATCATCTGTAAAATTGATCTGGAGAAGGAAATAGTAAACCACTTGAGAATCTTTGCCAAAAAAAACCTCAAATGGGTTTTGGAGGAGGAGGAGAGGAAAAAATTGCAAGGCAAGTTTAGTAAATTATACTGTGTTGATTATTAAATATATAATAGATTATGTAATTTAAAATAACATGAAAATCACATAGCAAGAAAAGTGATCAGTCCAAAAGCATATTTCAAAGGCCTAGGCAGTCTAAAGATCCACAGAAAAGAAGGTGATATCCCATCCTTTGTACTAAGTGGGAGAGCATATTCACAGATTCTTTCCCATTCACTAATGGCAGGCTTTCTCAGTTCCTATGGTATAATCTCTTCCTGAGGAGTGTCTCAAAATGGGGTGGAATAGAGCTGGGAGGAGACAGTCAAACTAAACAAGTAGGAACAGATGCCTCAAGGGGAAGCAGTAACTAAGATTTTTTTTTTAAATCAGTATTTCAAAAAAATTATCTGCAAAATATTCTTTTCATTATAGACTTCTTCTCTTCCCCCACACATCCTGAACAACAAAGTAAGCAGATCCAGGCGCAGTTGTACCCAAACCATCACAGCAATCAAATACATTCAGCACCTTCTTTCCCTGCAGGCTAGATTACACCTCCCACAAATAAAATTAAGGAGTGCCTACACCTTGTCTTTGCCGGGAAAAAAAATGACTTAGGGTTACAATTATGATATATCAGCACACAAAGAGCTTGGAGGTTCAAACTAGAAGTGGGCTAGCAATGGAACACATTCCTTCCTTCCCCCAAAGAAAACATTTAGCATATTGAGTACCCATGGTTCATTTTATATACAGAGCTCTGAAGATGAGTGAAGTTCCCATTTGTTTAGGGTTGCTGGGACTTGCAAGGCAGGAAAACACACACACATATGACAGTACCAGAAATACAAGCAAGATCTTGTCCATTTGCTCAAGGCAAAGAAGAAGAAAGCAAAAGATCAAAATTCTGAATGCATATTTCGGAAGAAAACTGATTTTATTTTTAATGTTGTGTCTCAGGCTTAAAGAGGGATGTTTCAGCAAAGTTTCTCCTATCTGGCAGACAGCACTGGGCCAAGTCTGGCCTCTGACCTCTTCCTTTTCCTAGCACATCCCCAGAAGCTAGCACAGTGCTTGGTACACATTAAGAACTTACAGATTCATTACTAAATTGATTGTCTTATCATAGCATCTCCAATAAAAAAATCAGCTATTTTCTTCTTTTGTAAATTTTTGTCAATTAATATGGTGTGAGGTAATACATTAAAGTTGTTTCTATTTGCATTTCTCCTGATACTAGTAATTAGGAGTTTTTGTGATCATTTTAGATTGCAAAAAATAAAAAAATAAAAATTGAGAATTATTTGTCTATCTATATATACTTTGACCATTTTTCTATTGAGGAATGGCTCTAGATATTATATCTGTGTTTCTCTTCCCTGCGTATTTTAAATTTCACCCTGGGGGAACAACAAGTAGAGGGCTCTGTCTCACCAGTTAAAGCACAACCAATGCCTTAGTCCACCACCTCTCTGCAGATCCCAACTGAGACAGCCCAGAGCCCTAACATCCAAGTCCTGGAAATAGCAGTTACTCTCAGACTACCACTTCCGCTTCTGATATAAACCCCACATATATAGCCAATATCAAAGGGGGAGAATGGATTCACCGTCCTCAAAGTCAACCACTGATCAACTGTAATCATCTGACAGGCAAGCCCAAGAACTGGGGAATCCCCAGTGATTACTATAGTGCCTTACAGACACTCAACTCTTAATCAATACTTTACTCATCCACGCCATGCTTTTATCAATGATATTTAATGCAAATATTTTTCCCTTCTACCATCTCTCTCCTAATTTTATCTTCATTGATTTTATTCATGTAAAAGGTTTTTAAAATTCTGTGTAATTAAAATTTTTTGGTTTTTCTTTTATGATCATTTCTAGCTCTTAAGAATTCTATTTCTGGATAGAGCTAATGGAAGAAACCTTCAAGGTTGGTTATTCCAACCCTCCCATATTACAGATGAGGAAACTCAAGCCCAAAATTTTGGTAACTCATAGGCAACTGTGACAAAGCTAAGATCTGAATTCAGTCCCTCTGACAATAAATCTAGTTATCTTTCCACTGAACCATGTTATTCTTTATGATTTTCATTCATCTATTTTCTTCCAGTTATCTATGAAAATACACAAGATCTCAATATTATTCAGATTCATTAATGCCACCTTGAACTTTAATCTCTGTTCTCAGAATGATTATAAAATATCTGTCTCCGATTTGTGACTGAAACTTCTGTCAGTTTTTGGAAAATGGAGAAGCTTTCTGTCAGATTTAAATTACTAAATTTCAGATATTGTTCAAAGAAATAAATCATAGGATCATAGATTTACAAGCAGAAGGACTTTAGAGGCCACCTAATTCAATCCTGTTTTACAAATAAGGATTTGGTGTCCAGATAAGTTAATAATAATACCTAACATTTAACACTTTAAGATTGGCAAAGTGCTTTATACTTGTCTCATTTGATACTCATAATAACTCTAGGAGATGGGTTACTATTATTATCCTCATTTTACAGATGTGGAAACTAAAGCTGAAACAGGTCAAGTGACCAGGCTAATGTCATACATGTAAGTAATAACAGAGATGGGATTAAAACTCACATCTTCTGATTGAATCTCATGATCTTTGAGTCATCAGAAATTATTCTTTTTTCTTCTAACCTTTAGAAATTCATCTTTGTTCCTAGTATTATTTGTTTATTAGTGTTGCTGAGACACTAACATATAAGACTAAAGAAAATGTACTCTATTACACCATTTTCCTAGCCTTTTATTCTTGCATTTTCTTTATCACATTGAAGAGGGGACCCCGGAATTCTGAAAATCCTTAAAGGAGAAAACCTCCTTCGACTCTGCTTCAATGAGGGGACTCCACCCCAAGCACAAACTGGGGTTTCGGGACTGAGCCGGACCCACCCAGATAACATAGATGAAGCTGTTTGTGCTTGGGGTGGAGTCCTCTCACTGAAGCAGAGTCGAAGGAGGTTTTCTCCTTTAAGGATTTTCAGAATTCCGGGGTCCCCTCTTCAACATGAGTAGCTTAGTATTCATTGAGAGTTCTGGATCTGAAATCAAAAGATTTGGTTTGATTCCTGATCCACCACTCATTATAGCTCTTGGTGCCTCAGGCTCTTCACTGTAAAATGGGAATAATAATGCTTACATTACCTATATTTCAGGATTGTTGAATGAAATAAAGCTTTGAACTTCAAAGTACAAAAAAAAAAAAAAAGGAGTTTTACATTTGTATTATCCTACATTACCAAGATTAGAATAGTTTTAAATCCAAGAATTTAAACCCAAGAAAAATTCTTTGGAAATCAAATGTGCCTCAAACTTTCCTGCCATTCCTGGGAATATTGAGCCCACTAGAATTTTGCTATTACCTTTCAATGGGGCATGGAAGTGACTCTAAACTCTCAAAGACCATACTCACAGAATACAAACTCTGACTCCTACTAAACAGCAAATGCTTTGAATACAAGCTTGGTGATGGACTATTTTTCTGTTGTTGAAGGAACAGGCTAATTTCTGAGAGGCTGGTTGAAGAAATTATAAATAAGTTTGGGCTAGAAAATTTCTCAAAGATCAACTATTTAATTATAAATGTATTGTCACTTGTATAAATGATTCCATCAAATTATGCTGAAAGTATTGACTTGTATATAGTTACCATACTTCTGAGTCTTGGTCATCAATGTATACTTCACAGTCTCTAGAGTAGGTGCTGGGTTCAAGGGAAGACTGAGTCAATGAATTAGTCAACCACTGGAATCTGATTTAAAAGGTTGGGCTGAGTATTAGATATGCCCATGAAAGATGTACTCTCCACACAAAAGTTGGGTGTGATCTTCCTAAAAAAATGAAATGCATGTAGTCTTTGTACAAACATGTTAAATGAAAACCAAGGCTATCCTGAATCATGGTCTACACAGCCCAAAGAAAATTATTCCCAAAGGGACCAGACTTTTCAGCTTTCTGGCCTATAAGCACAAAGACACATTGCTCTTTTCAAAGAACCAAACCATAATATGGCCTGTGTTTCCTAGGATCTATTTCCAATATTTGTTTGTGTGTTTATTCTTAAACTGTATTGCCTTAAATTAAATTCCCTATGTACCAATTGCCTTTAAGCACACAAAGAGAAAGATCAAAAGCAGGTGGTGGTCCCCAGAACATAAATGGATCCTTTCTAACTTTGATTCCAACACTTTCTGTGGGAAAGATTGAGTTTTTTTTTTTTCTCTCCTGGATGACATCCATATTTTTCCCATAAGCAAACAAGTTGACCCACCCACTTCTTAGAGAGCCTGAATACTTTGGGGGCTAGGGGTGAACATTCCCAAATTTAGGAATGTAAATTACTTTCCCCTCCAGACGTTCTTTAGGAAAATCCCTTGGAATCTAGGAGACTTGTGTGTGTGTATTTAGAAATTTGGTAACTTGGCGGACATATGTGTTTGGCAAATATGAGTGGTTATAGGATACCACTTCCTATCCCTTTCTTTTATTTGTTGTTTTCAGGCAATGTTAAACCACAGACGGCAAATTAATAAGCAATGAGTCCTAGCTAATTTGAAGGTAAAAGAATTCAAAGGAACACATTGTATTGAACACAAGACATATTTTTGAGAGAGAAGACACTAGTTTACTTGAAGAGATTGACAAAAGTTTCATGTAGAAGGTGTCTTAGAGTCTTGAAGGGAACAAAGGATTTCAAGAGTTCATGATAAGGAGAATGCTCTCTGGGCATGGGGGACAATCAGTGGAAAGTGGGATGAGAGATGGAATGTTATATGGGAGGAACCAAGAAGACCAATGTGACTAATGTGTAGAATGCAGGAGAATAATGAATAATATAATAAAGTTGGACAGGTAGGTAGGGAGAGGATAGGCTTATTAACAAAGAAATATGGACTATTACAAAGAACATCCCATTTATGATATTAACAGTACCGAGGACAGAAAATTTCCCTACTGCCTCAGAATACAAGGGAGAAAAGAACAAAATAATACAAGGAAATATACAGAAAACAATCTTTTTATGTCATCTTAAGTTGATTAGTAATTATGAATCATGTCTGATTTTTCTTAACTGCTTTTGGGGTTTCCTTGGCAAAGATACCAGAGTGGTTTACCATTTCCCTCTTCAGTAATTTTACAGAAGAGGGAACTGAGGCAAACAGTGATTTACCCAGGGTCACACAGCTAGTAAGTGTCTGAGGCTGAATTTTAACTCAGGTCTTTCTGACTCCAGTCTCAGCAGTCTATTCACTGTCATCTAGTCATCTACTAAGAATGATTTTTCCCAACATTTGAGTTTTCAAAAAAATTGCTGGGCATGGAATAGTTCAGATTTCAAGGGACAGTATGATATGGACCTTAGAATTGTCCCTGATTTCTTCCCTATATCAAATCAAATATTATCAATTTCCTGAACAATATCTGCTCTGTATCACCTCTGCTTTCTATTTCTCCTACCTTTTTCTTAGCACAGGCTCTTATCAACCAAATCTGAACTTCTACAATTGCCTGGTATCTGGTTTTCCCACCTCCAGTCTCTCTCATACCTGATTCATCCTACATGCCCTTTCCAGAGTAATCTTGATGCATATCCAGCTTAAGAACCTATAATGGCTCCCTATTGGGAAAGGAGAGAGAAGGTAATAATCTTATTTTAAGCACCTATGTTCCAGGCAGAGTACTAAGAGATTTAGAGATATCATCTTATTTGATAATAAACTATGAAATACATAGCTATGAAATAATCTATTATATATATATACATATGTATATAAATATATATATACATATATATATAGAATCAGATCTTAAATCCTTAACTTAATGTTAAAGAATTTTCATAAATTGGGTCCAACTTAGATTTCTAGTCTTACCATATGCTATTCCCTAAATGTACTTTTTATTTCTGATACTTAAAAGTGATATAAATGTAAATTCACAATCTCCACCTGCAAGATACACTTAATAGTCCTATAATGCTTACCTCATGAGGTTGCTGTGAGACTCCAATGATACCATGAATATAAAATCCTTAGCAAACTCTAAGGTTCTATGACAATGCCAGGTATTATTATTATAAGAGGACATCTGAGCAAAGGTGAGAGAGAGCAATGGTGTCTTCTGGTTTCAGATCTGTGGCAAGAAGCAGCAGTGAGGAACTGATGCCTTCTATTTGATTTTCTTCCAGTGTGATATTAAAATTGAATTTTGACTGACAAGAGCAGTCCTGGATTTTCTGAGGTTAGACAACCAGATAACAACCCTTGTCAAGTCCTGGTTGTTTGCCCTTAGAAAATTCCTGACTGCAGACCCAGGACTCTAACTACTGTGTGCTTCCAGCAACACTGACCTGCTAATAGTTCCTCCTGCACAACACTCCATCTCCCATCTTTTGCACTATCCTCCACATCCAAAGTGCTTTCCTCTTGCCTCACCTCTTAGTTTCTTTGATTTCCTTCAAAACTCAGGTCAAATTCCACCTTCTGCAGGAGGAATTTCTCAGTCCTTCCATCTGCTCTAAATATCTCATATCTATCTCGTTGTTTTGGGTGGTATAATGCCCTAAAATCAGAAAGAACTAAGTTCAAATCCAACCTCAGATACTTTCTGTGTGACCCTGAGTACTACTTGCCTCAGTTTCCTAGTTTGTAAAATGTGGATAATAAAAGCCCAATAGGCATTGTGAAGCATTTACATGGTGACAGATACATAAGCACTTATGTTATATAAATGTTAACTATAATTGTTTACATGTTGTCTTGTTGTCTTGTTGACTTGATGACTCGACATATAGGTCTGTTGAGGGATTGTGTGCCTGTCAATGGAGTATCAGAGGAGTACATTTAGTAGGGTTCATCATTAGGTTTTTTATAGTTCACAAAAACTTTTTGAAAAGTAGATGCTTAATAAGCAGTTATCAAATAGAAAAGTAATGATCTACTTTTAAGAAAAGTGTACCCATTATCAATAATATCTCATATCTTTTAACATATTCAAGTATGGATGTTGTTATCTTTAATAGTTCATAGAATTAAGCCTATTCATTTTTAAAGTCCTAGTATATTTACCAACCACTCAAAATACTGGAATGACTATCTTGAATCATAGGCTTCTCTCATTACATGGGGAAAAAAGTCAGGTGAAATTTTTTTCAACCTATTTCCTTGCATCTTTGTTGTTCAGTCATTTCAGTTATGTCCAACTCTTCATGATCCATTTGTTTTGTTTTGTGAAAGATGCCAGAGTGATTTGCCATTTCCTTCTCCAGTTCATTTTACAGATGAAGAAACTGAGGCAAATAGGGTGAAATGACTTGTCCAGGGTCACACAGCAAGTAAGAGTCAGAGAGCAGATTTGAAACCAGGAAGATGAGTTAATTCCCATTGACTACTGGGAAAAGAAAGGCTAAAGTTTAGTCCCAGAATGGCAGAAACTAGGCATGGACCCACATTTAACACCACATACTAAGATAAGATCAAAATGGGTCCAAGATTTAGGCATAAAGAACGAAATCATAAATAAATTGGAGGAACATAGGATAGTTTACCTCTCAAGCTTGTGGAGGAGGAAGGAATTTGTGTCCAAAGGAGAACTAGAAACCATTATTGATTACAAAATAGAAAATTTTGATTACACCAAATTAAAAAGTTTCTGCACAAACAAAACTAATGCAAACAAGATTAGAAGGGAAGTAACAAATTGGGAAAACATTTTTACAGTTAAAGGTTCTGATAAAGGCCTCATCTCCAAAATATACAGAGAACTGACCCTAATTTATAAGAAATCAAGCCATTCTCCAATTGATAAATGGTCAAAGGATATGAACAGACAATTCTCAGATGATGAAATTGAAACTATATCCACTCATATGAAAGAGAGTTCCAAATCACTACTGATCAGAGAAATGCAAATTAAGACAACTCTGAGATATCATTACACACCTGTCAGATTGGCTAAGATGACAGGAACAAATAATGATGAATGTTGGAGGGGATGTGGGAAAACTGGGACACTGATGCATTGTTGGTGGAGTTGTGAAAGAATCCAACCATTCTGGAGAGCAATCTGGAATTATGCCCAAAAAGTTATCAAACTGTGCATACCCTTTGACCCAACAGTGCTACTACTGGGCTTATATCCCAAAGAAATACTAAAGAAGGGAAAGGGACCTGTATGTGCCAAAATGTTTGTGGCAACCCTTTTTGCTGTAGCTAGAAACTGGAAGATGAATGGATGTCCATCAATTGGAGAATGGTTGGGTAAATTATGGTATATGAATGTTATGGAATATTATTGTTCTGTAAGAAATGACCAAAAGGAGGAATACAGAGAGGTTTGGAGAGACTTACATCAACTGATGCTGATTGAAATGAGCAGAACCAGGAGATCATTCTACACTTCAACAATGATACTGTATGAGGATGTATTCTGATGGAAGTGGAAATCTTCAACATAGAGAAGAGCTAATCCAATTCCAATTGATCAATGATGGACAGAATCAGCTACACCCAGAAAAGGAACACTGGGAAATGAGTGTAAATTGTGAGCATTTTTTTTGTTTTTCTTCCCAGATTATTTTTACCTTCCAAATACAATTCTTCCTTTGCAACAACAACAACAAAATTTGGTTCTGCACATATATATTGTACTTAGGATATACTATAAGATATTTAATATGTATGGGAATGCCTCCCATCTAGGGGAGGGAAGGAGGGGAAAAATTGGGAACAGAAGGGAGTACAAGGGATAATGTTGTAAAAAAAAATTACCTATGCATATGTGCTGTCAAAAAATGTTATAATTATAAAAATTAATAAAAAATAAATTAAAAAAAAAAAAGAAAGTTACTTGGGTTATAGAAACTAAATGTCTGTGGTCACAAAGTCAGAGACAAGAGTTGAACTGAAATCTTCCTGGTTCTTAGGTCACCATAATATTCTGTTTCTCATTTAGCACTCATACTGAGCTCTCTTTTGAAAGCTCATATGATTAACTAGTTGCTTTTTGAAGATTCAATTAATTGCCCTTCTTAAATGTAATACAAAATGAAGAAAATAAATTTGTTTTCAGAAAATTTGGATATGAATTATATTTGTGCTATAATATCTTCGACAAGTCATTTAAACTCTTTAGCTCTCAGTATTTTCATTTGTAAAACAAGGAGATTGAACTGATGATTTCTAAAGTCTACTCCTCTTCTAATTCCTATGATTGCCTGTCTTCAAGTAACTACACTGTCCTTTTTTAAAATAGGATTTTTCTCTCTGATC
Organism: Sminthopsis crassicaudata; assembly: GCF_048593235.1. Lineage (NCBI taxonomy): Eukaryota > Metazoa > Chordata > Mammalia > Dasyuromorphia > Dasyuridae > Sminthopsis > Sminthopsis crassicaudata. The sequence continues at coordinate 579,734,461 of NC_133618.1, read as the reverse complement.
ACATGAAATGTGTTAATTAAATCAATGTTAAAACATTAAAAAAAAATTTAATGCCAGAGCTGGAACAGTTCTGGCCAAAACTGCTTTTCCATAACTACCAACAGTGATAATGATGCCTTGTGGGAGGGCTAGTGAGTGGATAGAAATGTATTTGATGTCTACTTTATTTAAGTCTAGTTAATACCGGGGGGGGAGGAGATGGATTTACTAAAAAAAAAAAAAAAAAAAAGAAAGAAAAAACAACAGTTGAATTAGTGATAATTCTTCACTTTGCAAAAAAATTCTCCATAAGATTTTTTTAAAACTATCTTCTTCAACATTAAAAATATGCTTTAATAGCCAACATTTTGGATCACAAGTTTTTGGGGGGAATCCAATTCAATTTATTTTGCAACTCTACATCAGTGCATTGGAAAGTATAGGGGGTTTAGTCAAATGACCTGTTCTCAAATCTTAGCTTTACTTGTTAGTTAATCTCTATGTGCCCAGTCATTTCACACCTCTATGTGTTTCCTCATCTGTAAAAGAAGATGACCTCTTGTGTTATTCTCCCTCCTCTAAAGCTATGATCTATTCTGAGGTGGAAAGGGCTTTGGATTTGAAGTCACAAGCCTTGGTTTAAATCTCCACTTTGCCACTTACCGACTGTGTAATCTTGGGCAAGGCGTTGCCCCTCTCTAAGCCTCTGCTTCCAAGCTAGAATGTAAGGGGATTGGACTGGATGATCTCTATCATTCTTTCCACCTCTAACGCTCTGTTCTCATTCTCCTATCATGTCAAGTGACGTCCACCTGTGTTCACTTTGCCCCATAACAAGGAAAACTGTTAGTCTCATGCTAACAAGCCGAGCTCCACGTGAGCAATCCCTTGGAGGCAAAGACTCTGAGGATGGCTCACAGATTCCCACAGACAGCCCTTCCCTAAAGTCATCCCCAAGCTGATTCCGACACACCATTGGGTGGATATTTCACCCCGGGTTGCCTTTTAAAGAAATCTTCCTTCCGGGCCATCAGTCAAAAACTGGTGAATGTGACTCATCAGCACAGCTCCTCACTCAAAAAGGAAGAACCACCTTTCCGGTATCTTAGTCACTGCTATTTCCCAAATCCATCTTTGTGGTGCTTTGTTGCTCTTGTAGTTATTTTTCTGAGAGCTTTTTCCCAAACTTCTTATAAACATAAATTTAACATTCTAACAACACCATTGGAACAGGGTGGACCTTAAAATTTAACAATAATGATAAATTACAGACATACTTTTTTAAGGTTTACAAAGCACTTTCCTGCAAGGTGGATATTAAGGGCATAATTGACTTCATTTTATAGGGAGAGAGACATCTTTTTCTCCATAGATAGATAGATAGAGAGATAGATAGATAGATAGATAGATAATATTGGACTTTTCATATTTTTTCTATTATTTGTAACTGTCAAAGTCTTAATTTACCTATGAGACTTGTTTTTATTTCCTTGCTTTATTCAGCTATACATTACCCTCTAGTTTATAATAGAGTAGCTTTCTTTATGTAGCAAAGTGAACATAAGTGGACTTCACTTAACACACTAGAACCTGAGAGAGCTAGAAAGGGTGCTAGAGTGATTTAGTCCAACCTCTCTGTACTAATTAAACACAATAGTTGAATATATATCGAATTTGCCTGAATTAAACTGAATGTAAATCTAAAGAAATATGTATATTGTACTCAGAAAAAAATAAATAAATCATGTCACCAAAGCCACTCATATTCTTTGAATTGGTATTCTAAGGATGCTACCTAAATGTGTTTTTAAAAAACTTATTTGTACAAAAATGTTTTTAATTGCAAAAATCTAATCATACATAATCTGCGTGTCCAATAATATGAGAATATGAGAAAAATTGTGGCATATAAGTATAATGGAACACCATTACATAATAAGAAATGGCAAATATAAAGAATACAATAAAAGGAAGCATGAAGTAGTAACAAGACAAAGCAGAAATTTAAAAAAATATATAGTGAATATAATAATGTTGAAAAAATTATTGAGCAACAAAATCTGAAAGACCTCACAGAATAAAGAATTCAGAAAGGGACTGAGAAGCAATTGCACATTTTGTTATTATTAATATATACTCTTCAAAAATAAACTTATCTCACTATTACTATGTTCAGTACTGATCAAGTAGAGAGGAAGTGACAAAATTTTGAAAACATTTCTTTGTAAGATAGTTCAGAGAGGAAAAAATAACAAAAGTATGAGAAAATGTCATAGAAAATATTATTCAGAAGAGGTTTTTTGAGAAAAAAATCAATCACTATAAGTCCATGCACCTGCTTTCTCTTAAAATCTTTATGACAAGGATATAACATGCATTGTGGGTAATACGATAACATAGTAGATAGATTAGATAAATAGAGCAGATAATACAGTAGATAGCTGGGCCTGGAGTCAGGAAACACATCTTCCGGAATTCAAATCTGGCCCCAGATTAATAGCTTAATAACTGTGTGACTGTGGGCAATCACTTAACCCTGTATACCTGTTTCCTCATCTGTCAAATGAACTAGAAAAGGAAATGATAAATCATCTTCAAATCTTTGCCAAGCAAAGAGTAAATTGAGTCACAAACATTCATTCAGATATGACTGAAAATGTTGGAAAAATACACATGAAAACAGAATACTCAAGTTTTAGCAAGTGTTTTTTTCTACCATAGATCACATCTTTAGTGTCATGTGAATAACAGGGATAGTTCCTGCTATGTTTAATGTAAGTTGATTTAAGAAAAGCATTTCACCTGATAGAACAGAACACAGCCTTCAGGGCTTTCCTTTAACAAAAAGTCACTCATACATGCTCTCATACTCAAATCCTTGATTAGTGCAGCCACAGAGATAATTCTATTTCACAGCCTTCAGGTTATGAGAGTCAAAGGAGAAATAAAATAGAGAAATATGCTTACTAGAGGTAGAAACTATTATCAGGAAAGACTTCCTACTCAGATTTAAATAGAAGGGTTCTCCCCTGATGCAGTGATGGCACCAAAACCAGAATATTCCCAAATCTTCCTGTAGACGATTTACAATCCCTCTCAAGAAACAGACTTTATAATACCAGAAAATCCAAGTGTATTGGAAAGCCAATTGTGAGAATCAAGAGATAATCAATGTAACGCACTTAACTCAGTGCCTGCACATTATAAACACAATATTAGCTATTATTAAGTACCATCTGTTTCACACTAATATTCTATCCCGGAAGATGTACATCTATATATAAATCATGGCTCACCATAATCTCAAAAGAATTAAAATTACATCTCAGGTGACAATGGAAAGTCACATGGTGAATGAAAACAGATTGAAGTTTGTACCCAAGACATAATCATTTACTTTTATTAGAGGGCTTTAAAGTTCACAAAGTACTTTATAGACTGACAAAAGAGGATCAGTCCAACTGGCACTTGGAACCACTGTGATAATAAAAATCACAGAAAGGCCTTCAGCATGTTGGATATGTCCTCCAGTGGGAATTTATGAGAAAACACAGGCAAGAATCTCTAGTAGGAGATGGTAAATGTATGCTCACTGCTGAAATTACAAATCCGCTAAAATCGCAAATCCATCAAAGCTCCATGTTGAATACTTAATGATAAAGGATGTATTTTTTTATTTGATTTTATTTATTTTTTTGTTACATTTTAAAATCCAAGCTATCTCCCTCACTCCCTCTCCTGTACTAGACAAGGCCGCCATTTGTCATAGATATATATAGAAATACAGAAGTTTTTTGAGAGAGCGAGTGTGTGTGTAAAACTATACTATGCATCCTTCTATTTATCAGTTCTTTCCCTGAAGGTAGTTGATCTGAATATTTATAGTACTCAAAATAACTTAGTCCACAGTTATTCTTTGAAAAACATTGTCTTGGGGGCAGCTAGGTGGCGCAGTGGATAGAGCACCAGCCCTGAATTCAGGAGGACCGAGTTCAAATCTGGTCTCAGACACTTAACACTTCCTAGCTGTGTGACCCTGGGCAAGTCACTTAACCCCAGCCTCGGGGAAAAAAAACATTGTTTTTGCTGTATCCAATGTTCTTCTCTTAGTTCTGCTCATTCACTCGTCATTAGTTCATACAAGTCTTTCCATTTTTTTCTAAAACCAACCTTCTCAAAACACAAAATAAAACAAAAAAAAAATTTTTAAAACAAATCAAATCAACTTACTCATCATTTCTTACAATATAGTAGTAGTATTCCACAACAAAATAAAGCCTTTATTAAACACTATGTGCCATTCACTGTATGAAGTGCTGGGGAAACAAATACAGAGGCAATCTCTACCCTCAAAGGAGTTTATATTCTAATTCAGTAAGATAATATATAAAGGGGAATCAGAGAAGGTTCGGGGTACCGCTCTGGCAGAACAGTTTGGAAATGGTTGGGAATTGAAGTGGAGGCCTGGTGCTAGACAAGATAAGGCAAAAGCTTGCCTATCAAAGCCCAGCATCCCATGGGCATTGTTCAAGGTTCTGGTAAGAAAAGGATAAAGAAAAGGAGGAAGATACCCGGAGTGCAGGTAGATAATAAGCTCAGATTCTGGCCCTAAAACCTGGGAGGTGCCAATGGGTTCCCCATATTATAACATCAATGTTTCTACTCTGTGTTGCCATAAAGCTCATAGTGACCACTGACATTTCTATAGTACTCTGAAGTTTGCAGAGTGCTTTGCCTAGTTTTATTTTTGTTTTTTAACTCCAATGACCTGGTAAGGAGGGAACATAGAAGCCAATTGTTCCCACCTTGACATCTACCAAAGGAAAGAGGAACAGGGCTCATAATACCTCCCTAGGGACACAGAAAGTTGCCACATGAGGATGATTTGGAGGAACAGAGGATGCTAAATGAAGTGAAATACTCCAGAGGAACATAAGATAAGAACATTTAAACAGCTATCATATGAAAGAGAAGAACATTGAAAGAGCAAAGAAACCAATTTAAGCTCAATTCGAGGAGAAACATTTCAATCATTACAATTGTCCATAAAAGGTATGTGGAGCTTCAGGAAGCAGTGGGTTCCCTTCCTTTACTGAAGGTCTTCAACACTTATTTGCTAAGTTTTAACGACTATCTGGTTGGACGCCATGCATGCTGAGGTTCCTTCCTACTCTAAAATTCTGCAATGAACTGATTGTTTATTCTGTAGAGACAAACATCTGTAGGGAAATAATCTGTCCTGTGGAGGATGGATTAGTCCTGTTCTATCTGTCCCAGAGGAGCTAGAAGTGCCGGTAGTGAAGAGGCAGATTTGGTGCATGTTGGAAAACCTTCCTGATGATGAGCGCTGTTGGGCTTGCCTCGGAAGGTCCCTAGTCTCAGAGGGTTCCTTCCAGCTCCAAGATTCTGTGATTCAGTGAGACTGAATTCTGTGTCTAGATCTGCAATACGTTTTTCTGAAAGCTGTGGGTCAATTGTCTAAGAACAGGGAAATTAATAACGACAACAATAATAAAAGCTGACTTTAACACAGCATTGTAAAGTTTGGAACTGCACTTCTTATACATTTTCTTATTTGGTTGTGCGAGTATTATTATTTTCATTTTAGAGATAAAATAACCAAGGCTTGGGAAGTGTCTAGCTGCTTTTTCCGGTGCCAAAATGGGTCAGAGCTGCTACTTGGTGCTCATTACAGCACAGAGCAGATCTTCCATAAGTGCATGCTATTGAAATCTGTCTATCCCTTCCAGCGTTACAGAATAACTCAAGGACACCTCAGCATTGTAAATCTAAACTGCAAATATATAACGGCCTAGAGGATCATTCATGGCTACTTTGAGATTTAGCTTTCACCCTCTTCAAATAATTCTGAGCTACCGGAGGGGAAGAGTTTCTATAAAATCCATTTCTGTCTGAACGAGAAGAGCTCAACCTTTTCTGTATCATGGATCCTTTTGCGATTTGATGAAGTCTATGGATTCCCTCTCAAACTCATGTTTTGAAATAATTGAAGGAAATGCTAAATTTCAGTTAGAGGTCCATGAAAATAAAGATGTAAATTTTTTTTCCTACTCAAATTCATGAACCCAAAGGTGTCTGTAGATTCCAGGCTAAAAACCTCTGATCTACATTTTTTTTTGGAACTTGGAACCAGCCAGATCCATCCTCATGCATTAGAGACTTCCAATATTGAAGGGGCTGTCAATAACATGCAAGCATATTTCCATGTTGCTAGAGCAGCTGACATCATGATCTTCAGACCACCAAGAAAATCTGCCTTATCCCCAAATCTTCCAGCCATCCAGGTGCCAAAATGTTTGAAATCCCACCAGTAGAGTTAATATTCTTTTGGTTTCAGTATTGTTCACATCATTCTACTAGAAGAAAAAAATCCAGCAACCAAAGTCTTCTTGGGAGATCTGATGATTATATTAAATCTCTACCCCTAAGTGTTAATGAATTTGGCAAGATGCTTTCCTTCTCTGACTGGAGGATCTGGGACAGCAAAAGCACCTGAGCTACAGGAGGAAGGCAAGATTAAAAGGAGGAGTGGAATAGATATGGAAAGAAGAGGGAAGACTCGGATACAACATCTCAAACTTCAATTTGTCTGAGGTCTTTTGTTCCCGTCCCCTGCCAATCTGAGCCCACCCTGGCACCTCAGGCTGGAACTTGGGGCAAAGCTAGACATAGGATATAGAACCCCAAACTGTGGTAGTATATAAGTTGGGACAACTTCCAGTGAATTCTCTTATCCTGAATGTTTGTTCCTTCTCTTAGGTGAGCCCATAAAAGATTAATCTACCTAAGCAGCGCTCTATAAAGTTTGATTCCTGGAGGCAGATTTTTTTGCCAGTTGTATCCAGCAAGTGTCAGATAATTGGAAGGGTGGAGTGAAGTTATAAACCAAGCCACACCTTTGTCTGGACTTGTTTGGGAGCAGAGTTACTGAAAGAAAAAAGGGGGAGGAGGGAGAAAGAAGCCAGCATATTTGAAAGATCACTCAGCCATAACACACCTTTGCTGGGGCGGGATAAAAAGTGTTCGCTGCACATTTTTAGAAGAAGAAGAAAACATCAGGGGAAAAGAGAGGGGGGTCATCTAAAGCAGTTCTCCATTCCTTCAGGAAAGCAATCCAGGTAAGTCCTTTGTTTGGACAATATGATTTGAAACTCTCCGGACGTATATAAAATGTTTTATAAGCCTAATCTTATATTAGGCGTATTCTATTGTTATTATCTACATAGTCTACTAATGTTGATAGAGGAAATAGGTCTCCCAGACACAAATTGGATTTTGTTTTGTTTTAATTAGAAGGCACTATGTTCTATTGCACTGTTTTGGAGTTAAACAGCCTAAGTTTGAGTCTGACCTCTGCCACTTAACCTTTATTAGCCTCAATTTCCTAATTTTAAAATGAAGGGAGTGAATGAGATAACCTCTGAGCTCCCTTTCAGTTTTAAACCTGAGCCTAATCTGGTACAGAGCAAAGATCAGGAAAGCTGGTGAATGAGCCCCCCATGCCTAAGCAGAAATCAGAATGGGCTCTGGGAGCCAGATTGTTTTGATATGGCTTTCCATAGTGTAATATTTTCCCCTTTAGGGAAAAGTAGCAAGGTTTAATTGACAGAGTACTGATCTAATGTCAGATTACAACCTATGTGTTCTTCAGCAAGTAATTTAATATTTCTCCACCTCAGTTTCTTCGTCTGTAAAATGATATTATCTAGTTGCACTAAGTGACTTTTAAGATTCCTTCCATCTCTAAATCTATAATCTTTGCATCCCTAACTATCTGTCTCTTAACTAATATTTCTGAACTATCTCAGGAGTCACAGGGAATATCTGAAATGCTAAAGTTGAGGTGGAGGAGGGAGATTCTAGCATAAAAGGAGCTTCTTAGAATAATCAAAACTTAACCCTATTATCCAGAACAGATTCCAACCCACCAACTGGTGAATGCCATCATGACTTCCATAACTGAGCTCCTTTATGGGAATTAAATTAAATCCCTCAGCCAGGAGCTCATCCCTCAAACTGACAATACTAAAAGCAAGCAGGGCTGATATGATCACAGTGGAGGGGAAAAGGTGACTTCTGCAAAGTCCTAATAAGTAGCAGGCCATAAATTCAAGTCTTCTGCCTCCAAATTCAATGTCATTCTCACTATACTGACTTGCCTCTCCTGGATGAAATTAATTAATTGCCAAATCACTAATTTCATCTTGAACCAGGGCACTTTCTGTTGGTGTTGTTTTTTGTTTGTTTGTTTGTTTTGTTTTGTTTTGTTTTTTGAAGAAGGAGCTTAAGATTAACTGTTGTCATGGGTTCAGAAAACATCAGAAATTTTTTAGAAAAAAGTTCCTTTGATAGGCAAAAATAATTCCTTCCATGGAGAAATATCCTCCTTTAGAAATAGAATACAAGTCAGACCCAGAATTCCATCAATATGGATATGTACTTGCTGGGGAATATGCCTCAAGACATCAGCCACAAGCAGAGGTTCCTGGAGAAAATGAGTGAGTCTGCTTTAAGCTAAAGTTTAAATCCTTGAAAGGATACACTTACATTGAAATAAGAACCAATCAGTGATGTTTTTTAGAGCTACATCTTATGTCTAATGATAAATTTGGATTCAAGTTCATTTGTTGTGATATCAAACAAGCAGGTGCATCTAATTAATGCAAATCAACAAATACTTGTTGTGCAAGATACTCTAAGTGCTGAGAATAGAAAGAAAAAAAATTAATCAGTCATGCTCTCAAGGATCTTATGTTCTATTCGGGGGATATAAAAATTGGTTTAAATCTCCTCTATTTTGTGCTAAAAATCACCAGCTCTGGAGTCAGAAGACCTGAGTTCAAATTCAACTTTAGATGTCTATTAGCTGTGTGACTCTGGGAAGTTACTTAATCCCATTTGCTTCAATTTCTCATCTGTAAAATGAACTAGAGAAAGAAATGGCAGACCACTCCAGTATCTTTGCCAAGAAAACCCCAAATGGAGCCATGGAGAGTCAGACAAAACAACATAACAACAAACAAATCCTCTCTTTATCTTTAGGGATATTTCCACCCCCAGGTGTCCCACAGAAGTAAGTTTCTAGTGGCTGTCAGAGTATTTTCCACCACAAAGTTTTCATTGGCTGAATTCTTTTGGAAAAATGCTGCCCTAATTCAATGAGTTCTTACCT